>NW_022145576.1:1277500-1512500 GCF_000002235.5 Strongylocentrotus purpuratus | reverse complement strand
GAAATTTCCAAGCATGACTTACCTAATGTATGAGGTTGCATGAAGCGTACTAGCATGCCTAGGCCTCTCACTGCATTCGACTTGACTTTATCATGATCACCTGCTGCCTGTATCGCTGCTTCAAACAGTTTTTGGAGCAACAAGTCTGAGAATTGGGATACAAAGGCATCGTCCTCGGATTCTCTGTGAAAAAATGGAAAAGGACAGACATTTGAGACATTAGCATATAGAATGAATGAATCAGATTTTCTGTATAAATTTGTGCACCAAATCATCTTTGCCAGTTACAATACATTACATGTGGCAAAAAATATGAAATAATAATTTGACTTTGTATTGCAATTTGAAATTAAAATCTTAAAAGTCTTTTTATCATTAAACAGATCAAACCACACTGGTTGTTGCAACCAATAAGTATACCGTGCAGTGATCCTTTTTTCTGAAGAAAAAAAATTACGTTCAGCTTGTTTTTAGACATGTCTAAAATATATCACCATTATTTCCCTCACAAGTACACTGCAAAAATCAAAATTTGTAATTAAAAAACAATGATCAAATAAACACATATATAGGCCTACTATTCTTGAATAATCACAATTTTTGTTTACTTTTAACCTACATGTCATATATTTCTTCACTTTCAAGTAAAATAATTGAAAACCAAATATTTATTGGAGACACTGAAAAAAAAAAACTTATATTGAATATACTGTATAGTCAAAATGCCAGCATTCTAAAGGGATCTTTCATGGTGGTCTGTTCTAACCTCATTTATCCAAAAAGATAAGAAAAATTTAAATTTCATCATTGCCACTTTACTATCAAACTTTGTGCCGTCCTTTATACTGCATGTGAACTTTTGTCAAACCGCTCTTAGAAATCCATCAAAACGTCATCAGACACAATACAATTATTCCATTCTGAATTTCCCGGTATCCGGTCACCATGATCCGCCCTCTTGGAATGCTAAAGCACGATTCTGATTAAAATGGTGGATATCGACACCACTTCCTGTAATAATACTTTTCCATTGGTCAACTATAATATGGGAGCTAGTTTGTAAATGTCCTCCTGAGATTTAAAGGCATATACTGTAGACTTTCTTGCTCCCAACTTCCCCTCCCCCGCCCCGCCCCGCCCCTCTCTCTTTCCTCTCTCTCTATTCCCATCTCTCTCTATCCCCCTCTTTCTCTTGCCTCTCCTCCTCCTCCTCCTCCTCCCCCTCTCCTCTCTCCTTTCTTCTCCTCCTCCTCCTCCTCCTCCTCCTCAAGTTTGGGAGTAGTGAATGAGCAATAGGCAATAGGCCTCATAGAAATCAAATCAAACTGATAAGTATAATACTATTATTAACTAATTTCTTTGATGAATGTTTTTAAACATGAACAAAAATGAATCAAACAAAATTTCAGAGATAAAACAACTGCTCCCTCTATCTCTTTATTATCACTCTTCCCTTAATCCGTGATTGCTCTCTTTTCCATCTACACCAGGGAACTAAAAACTAAGGCCTCATTCATACATGAATCAGTAAAACACCTCAAAAAATGCCCAGGCAAAAACAAAAAAGAATTTATAATGATTTAAACTGAAGTGATAAGGATATAAATTGACCTTCTACAAAACTTTTTGTAAGCTCTCCTTTTTCTCATTTCCACTTAAGTGTTTTGGTTATTTCTACATGTATATTATGCACTATATCCTTGTTATAGAAAGGGAAGCGTACAAATGAACCAAAGAACGAACGAAATGAATGACATAAGCGTAGGACACTACAGAGCTAAGAGAGATAAGAGAGTATTTAACACATGCAACTAAATTTTTTGTCCTACCCCCACTTCCCATTTATTTACACATAGCCTACAAAGGTTTTCTTTTGCTGCGGCAGTTTTCTGAGGCCGCTTTAAAGATAAAGTTGAGTTCTGGTCATGCGATTGCATTGTGAAAGAAACGGTGTGGAATCAATCAGAAAGGTTGATCATCTAGCATATAAGTATTGGTGTGTACTGCAAGGTTCTGGAATCATCAAAATTATAAGAAATTTGGCCCAGTCTTGGTAAAGTTACAAGCATTGTACACAGAAAGATGTATATGGGACTACACGAACATGTGGCATAAAAATCTGTTCGATTTTTATGTGCCATATTTAGAATTTTAAGGCATTTAAAGAGCCATGCTTTTCAGGGAACATTTTTCTTATCAGATGTTCTTCCACACTTGCATAATACAATGATAACACTCACAAATTATTTTTCACCTCTTCCGAAAACTCAATCTTCTCTTTAAATCCCAACCACATGTGAACAAGGCCCAAGAGCTTTAAGTGAACAAGCTCTCTGCTATGTCATACGATGTCCCTCCCTTCCAGTGGGACACATGCTGAGTGCATCAGACATGAACTAATCTGGTTGTTGGCAGGTCCGTTGAGGGCGGTGGTATTATTGAGTTCCTGAAACGATGCTAAAATGGGGGCCTGGCATTCAATGAAGCACTATCATGTTTCGTCATCTCAGGGCACTAAAGGAGGACTAGACAACCTTTAGTTTGTTCTTCAATAATTTTTCAACCTTTTTATAACTATTCTTACGTCATTTCTCATCAGCTTATGCGAGTGTAATCCCACTCCTTTGTCGTGTTCAAAGAATAAGACATATTGATGCTCAGCTCCTGTTTTATCATTTTGCAATTGAACTATTTTACTTTGAGTTTATCAAGTTAAAGAATATCATTTTTTTTACAATTACATTTCAAAGGTAACAATTGCAATGCATTCGGCACAAATTTTTCAGCTAAAAGATGTAATTAAGGATTCCCTCATTAAAAAAAATAGGACTGCTTGATTACTAAAAAAGGTTGGCTTGTAAAACCATTGTAAATTCAGTTTAAACTTAAATTTTTGTTCAGTTTTTTAAGATGAGCATAACCAGGCATAACCGCACTCCCTGGGAGCGATCCAACCAAGCGTCATTTTTAGTACAAGCGCACACTTGCTCATCTAAACCATTAACTTTCACATCCTACCAGGTACCCTTTTTAACACCTGGGTGGACAGTGGCAAATGTAGATTAACGTCAAGCCAAAGGACATTAGTGCCGTGGCGGGACTCGAACCCCGTACCTTGTGATCTGCAGTCGGGTGACTTATCCACTACACCACAACACCTCGACTTGGCAACTTTACATTCTCCTATCTCTCATGTACACAGAACTTTACGAATGATACCAATCATAAATAACTTGCGATTAACATCAACTTTTTATAAGACAGGTCCCTGGTCTTCAGTTTTCAAGTATTCTTAGGTTTATATGGAATATATGAGCATTCAAGAGCACACCTTTTCCAGATGGAATTGCTACTATGATATCCTTCAAGCAATGAACTAAAAGAAGAATGTGAAAAGTCACAGATTATTTTCACTTTGTACCAGGACTCCACCTTCTCCTTAATAATGTTCTACACTCAAAATGTCACTTAGAGGTGATTTCTAGCTACAGATCACGAACAAGTCGAGACAGAAATCTAGACCTGACCCAAATAATAGGTGTCTCAGCTTCATTCATTCATTACAAGAAAGCATGACTGAAAACAGACCTTTCTTTCTCTGGGGCCAGTATTGATCTACTGATTCTTTACAGACTCCCTAACGTAACATACGTCTTTCCTTTCAGGGCTGCCAAAGACTTGGTTTCTCCTATTACGTTGCTATCACAGCTGTGTATTGTTTGTACCCTGAAGGAGTTTGGATCTTAATTTATCATACAAGTTCTCTTTTCTGGATATATTGCGTAAAAAGTGGCAGTTCTTGCACGGTTTGTTTGTTTTGCTTTAGGCACCAAAACAGTATCACAGGTTTTAACAGTCAGTCTGATACCCCTTTCAAACTGGCTTCTATCAGAGTCACACCGATGAAAATACCGATTGAATTTTCCTTATAAATGTAAACAAAGGTGAAACCGCCACTTTCTCTGCTGTCCTTTTCATACTGCGGGTGAAATTCACTCGCTGTGGCGGGCCCTTGCCGGAAGTGAAGAATTATTGCGCAATTATTAAGCCTGTGCCCCATCTAGCTAGCATGCGGCATGTTCAACCATAAGTCAACAAACACAGCTGGTTACGATTAAGCACGCGTCCACTGCAACTTTTGATCATTTTCATCAGTCTTTTAATCAGCTTTTTTCCCGAACACATTCACAGTGGTTGTTTCATCGGTGTCACACCGATAGAAAAAGAATTTAATCGCCTATTTCTCTTCTTTTCATCGGCTATTCTATCGGCTTTTTCTCCTCTGTTGCTTTCATACTGGCTGTTTCATCGGATGCGTCCGGATGCATCCGATGAAAATCAGGCCAGTTTGAAAGGGGTATGAGCTGCATCTGTGGTCACATATACACTTTACCCATAGCACGTGACACCTGCACAGGATGTCTCCATTTTTTCTTTATCACACCTGCCAAACAGTTCATTTATTTCACAAAATTAACACAAATGTACCGGTATGTATTGCTGAAAAATCCACTACATACGTATAGGATTCTCCAGAAGGGAAAGTTTGATGTAACAGAATGTTTACCTCAAGAGATTTCATGGGAAACAATTAAAATTTAAGGTATTGTATCATTTGTATGTATTGTTGAGGGGGGCGGGGGGAGGAGATAAAAACATCAATCTACATTAATTGGCCAAAAAAAAAATCAAAACATAAACTTTTGAAACATTAATTTTGCTAGTCATCGTAACATACAAATGCTTACAAAATATAAATTGAAATACAAAAAAGGGCAAAAATTATATATTTGTGTACATACTTTTTTTTCCCCACTATATTACAACAGAGATGTATAGTGTATGTGCAATTCCACCACTTTTATTTTTGAATGATCCACATTACATATTCACTTTAAATTACACTATAGATTTCTTTTGGCGTTTGTGACATACTTTATATTCTATTCAATTTACTTTAATGTTTTTTTCAAACACATATAGAACACATATTATATCGATACCCTTTCTCTATTTCTCTTTATCTCTCTCTCTCTCTATTTCTGTCCCTCCTCCCCCCACAATTTCTCTCTTTCTTTCTTTTTCTTTCTCTTTCTCTCTATTTAATGCCAATCTCTTCATAGAGTATCAAAAATATCACACCAAAATCCTGTAATCCATTAGCATGCTCTAAAAGAAAACTTCCTATCCTACAAGCATGTTCATACAATTTTGAAAATTAGCACTCATCACACATTGTTATGTATTGCCACATCTGCGCATGTGCACATTCAGACAGTAACTTGATTAAACTACTTGAACACACACTCTGATTCTCTGTCTCGTTTCATCTCCGTCTTGGTCTACTATTAGTAAGATGTTATACATGTACTGAAGAGTAGGCAGTCTCAATAACTAGTTCATATACTACACACATATAGTTTGCACATTATCTTCATGATCAATACAATGCCTAATCCAATCGTACCTTTTCACACCTCCAATTTATGATTCTTTCTTCTTTTTACAGTCTTCTTTTAACAATGTTTAAAATGTTGCTTTTATGTATTTAAACTTAATTGTAATCCCTCACATCTAACATAAATTATACCGCTAAAATATGGAAATATAATGAAGACTAGAAATGCAATCGTGTCAGAACGATGTGCGTGCAATGACGCCGTGTTTCTACGTGTCAAACGAAAGAGCTTCTCTTGGACTATCCAGAGCAATTTGCACGAAGTCTGTAGCTTCTGTGATATTGGAGATAGGTAGGGCGAAAGAAAGGCATCAACAGTGACCTTGATGGGATGGTACTATGCCTACGAAGTTTGAAAGAAATTGGGATAGGGGAAAGAACCTAGAAAGGGCTCGCAAGCACTGCGTGCACAAACCAATGGGATTTGGTGCATGTTTGACATTGCAATCAAGTTCGTTCTGGGGGCCAAAAGCGTGAACCCGATATGCCCCATAGACAATGCGTGTAATGAATGGGCGGAAAACGTGCAGGATCTGTATTATGGCCGGAGTTAAATTGTTTTTTCTCTCTCTCTCTACGTCTCTTTATGGGCCGTATTTGGTATCATTAGAAAGAGAATTTCATGGTTGTTATTGTAAACCACTCTCTTTTTTTCTATGATAATCCTATCGAAACACGTGATGTAAAATAGATGTATAGGACAAAATGGCGTCTTAAATGGCCCCCTTGACCAATTTCAAAAATCCGGCCAAGAGGTGCCCTGCGTATTGGAACTCGGCATGTCGCTGCAAAATTTCAAGGAAAAAAAAGGACTTTTAAGGGGCGAAAAGCAGTCTGAAAAAATGACGTCATAGCCGAAACGTGTTAGGTTCGGGCGGAAACTCGGCGGAATTCGTGTAGTGATCTTTGTTCAAATGCGATTTACTCACAATTTTTTGTGTGAACATATATAATACTTGGTATCATCCGAAAGGGCACTTCATTGCGGTCAGTTTGACACCATTGTTAACTGCGCGCAATGTATTGCGCGCATTGAACGCGCTATTACGTAATCCATAGTAAATTCATCATTTTTGGCGATTACTTTGCGCTGACATATTCGAATTTTACCAAACTTTGTAAACAGTTGTCACGTATATGGATACATATGTCTGCAAAGTTTCATTGATGTAAGTATAACGATCGCCATTTTAGAGCAAGTTGAAGTTATTTCTCAATTTTCTTGAAAATGGCGAATTTGGAGGGCAATTTTCTCAAATTTGGTCAGTGATAGGGTATATAATTTTGTATATGGCTGGAAAGGGCATATCTTCAAGTATCTAAATCCAAAAAAGGGTATGGGTTTGCCAAGCCATTATGGAGATACGGCCACAGAGAGAAAGCCAATTCCCAGAACTTTAGAGGGCGCTATTTATGTTGTGCAAAGCCATTGGAGCGTGAAATTTGGCACGGCTATGTGCAATTATGAGATAAAGATACTGTGAGATTTAAATACAAAACGGAATTTATATGAGAAAGTTATGGCAGTTTTAGATTATTTAGGGGTCCATTTTTCAAGAACTTGAGAGATTTTTGACGGAGTCGGTTTTAGATTTGAATTTCGAGTATAAAGATGGCATTTTGAAGGGCAGGTTATGTGTCGCAGATGAAAGAACATCTCTCAGACTATCTAGAGGAATTTGTTAGAAGTTTGTAGGATCTAGGATATTGGAGATAGGAAGGAAGATATAAAGGCCTTAAAATGGACCAGAAACGGACAAAATGGCGCCTGGACGGTCATGCATGAGTGATTTCGAAAATCGAAAAAGTAGGTGACCTTGATGAGATGCTAGAGATGATGCCTACGAAATTTGGAAGGAAATGGATATGATGAAGGCACCTAACTGGGAATAACAAGCACTACGTGCAAAACGAATGTGATTTCCGGACGATAAGGAATATACTAAGGAGAATATTAATGGGGCAGAATGTGAACGAAAACAAGGCAATGACGAAGGTTCGTCATTGCAAATATATACTAGAGTAGTACTTACAGGTTGATAAGCAGAGCATCACTGAGATTGCCAAGAGACCATGTAGCTCTCATTCTCACGTTAACTGATGAGTCTTGAAGAGAACTCAAGATGGCATTAGCAGTATCAGCCACAAACAATACATCCTGAAAGAAAATAGACAAAAATGAACTTTAAATATTGCTAATTGCTTTAAAGTGACTCTGTAACCTTGCCTCAGAGTTTGAAACAAAATCCTGGATTTATTTCAAGCTGCAATCAGAATTATAAACCTTTAGGTCAGTCAGGAATCCTATGACTTTTACAAGCCGATCTTCTGTCTGATTATAAAGATATTTATGATTGGAAATTTCATTTTTCGTTATCCTTACACTTTTTATAACACTACAGTCTATTGGGGAAAAGGAGTATGGTAAAACAGTCACTCAAAGATTTTTGCTTTTTTGAGGCACTTCATGATCATTTTGAAGCGCAATTTTGTTAGGGCTTCAATATTATACCATATCACAGACACTGATAACAAAGGGCCATGCATCTCAGATTTAAAATTGTTAAAACAATGCCTTTAAGTAAATTTTGAGCTTATTTCATCACCAAGTAACATATTTATCAGGAATAAAAATGGGTCTTTGGGTGAAGATTGGGGGGATTTGATGCCCTTGTTCAGTAAGTAAGTAATACCAGCCATTAATATGTGTGCTATAACAATAAGCCGCTTTGGACATAGCACTTGTACTTAAATGACCCCCAAATATCCACAGATCTTTTACACATGGAGACTTCCCACTATGTGCACTTTAGAATAATCACTGTCAAAGTGATGGAGGTACTACATGAATACCTTTTGTTTGCACTCTGGAAAAGAAAACTCCCACATGTGTATCATACAATGTATGGCCGGTGCACAAATGAATAATAGGGACTTTTAGATTTGCACGACGCCATTGTGAATTGCTACGGTCGACGTCCTTTTAATGCACTGCCTTGAATGGACGTCACACGTATCAGTCCACACGAATCTAAAAGTCCCTAATGATTATATAACTGTCACAAACACATATCCAGCAGTTGTCTTAATGGGTTTAAAAGTTTTGTACTAATGACCTTTTCAGATAGTATCACCGAAGTGGCCGATTGATAAGCACATGATTTTTGTGATGAAGACTTGTGCATGGGTGGCTTAAAATTTAGTCTCCTTGTAAGATGAGAAAGTCAAATGTTGAATGGTCACTCATAGTTTTACACCCAAGTAAACATGATCGAACATGAACTGTCCATTTTGGTTGGACGAACATTGCATGGCTGGAGAAGTACAAAGTGAGTGGTAAAGATAGTCTTTGTGAGATGATGCATAACTAGCTACTTTGGAGAAACTATCGGTAAGACTGTAAAACACATCAAGAAAACTGCTACCAACCTGTACATACTGTTCATGACAGTTATGTACCGTAAATCTCTGTGTATAAGGCGTACTTTTTTCCGTCGGCAAAAATCAAAAGTCGCCTTATACACAGGTACAGGATATTTTGAGTCCTCAAAATGCTACTTTTTAGTGGTTTTTTGAAAATCTCTGTGTCTCAACATGAAATATATAATGCAAATACAGAATAGGATCTACTATTTGAAGTTAAACTACGTTCCTAATTTGAAGGGAAGAGATTTTTTTTCTTTTCAGTCTCAATCAATTATAATGCGCCTTCACAAAGCACTTTGCCGGCCGAAGCTCTCCCCGTGTCTTCAGCTCACTCACCTGTATCATGCAGCTCACTTACACGGGGGATAACGAATCACCGTTCGAAAACTAGCCTGTCCAAATTTCTGTTTGGACTCAGAGGGAAATTTTTCTGTCATCTTTAGTTTTAAAAACAACATTGTTACTAGGTCTAACTTAGTTCACATGCACTTCAACTGTTCCTCATAATAAAATGAAAGTATTTTCGAACACTGAAATAAGAGCTGATATGATCTGGTTAACAAAAAGCCCAAGAAACCCAAAAAGCCACAACAAAAGCCAATTTTGTTGGGGGGGCTTTTTTTGTGTGGCTTTTTGTTAACCAGATCAGATCGCGTCTTATTTCAGTGTTTGAAAATACGTTCATTTTATTACAAGGCACAGTTGAAGTGAATGTGAACTAAGTTAGACCTAGTAATAATGTTGTTTTAAAACTAAAGATGACAGAATTTTTTTTTTTGTCTTCAAAATAGATGTGCGCCTTATACACAGAGATTTATGGTAGACATTATTCATTTATGCACTGAAGTAGCTTATTGGCCATGTTGTACATGTATGTATAACCTACCTGTCTAAGGCAGGGGTAGAGTACAAAGACCCCTAGAGCCCTGACGGACGCTGCTTTCACTCGATAATCCTCCTCACAGTTGAGACCTAGTAACAGGGTGATGCACAGAGCTCTCTCCCTTCCCTGTAAATCAAATATAGAGATACATTTGTGCTTAGAGACTTAATTGTAATTGTAATTTGCGCTATATAAAAACTAAGTATTATTATATACCTCACTTAAGAAATCCAGCCATCTGATTGGTCGAAATTACATTCATAAACTTTAACTATTTCTGTAAAATTCCCAGTAACCATGGTTAAAACAGTTCTAAAATCCCAGTAACCATGGTTACCGGGAAAATAGTTCAGTCTCCATGGTTACCCCATAGGTTTACATGTTAAAAAATGGTCTGAGCGATCGAGGATACCGTACGTGTGCGAAGAATTGGTCGGTAATTTCAATACAATTGAATCTCGATCGATTTTACCGACAATTTTATCTTGCATTGTTGACATGAAGACGAAAATCAACTTCCAAAAACAAAAAAACAACATCTGCCGATAGATCCTGATCTAAGTTCGTGCCAATATGCATTGCAAAAGTAAAAGAAGGGCCCGTTTAATGGAGCAGCGGTAAAGCATCCACCACGCGAAGCCGTTTTCAATCCATTTTAATGTATATATTAGAGAAAACTGCTAGATATGGTGACAGAGCGCGATGGCCGAGCGGTTTGAGGCGCTGATTTTAGTTACATCACCTTTGGTACGCAAGAGATCGAATCCCATCTTCGACAAAAAATGTTTATTTTTTATTTTTTAGTCTATTTTTTTTGGCAAATAAAAGTATTAATGACTGTTTTAATATTCGAGAAATAGTTGTTTTTATACGCTCTCGGGAAGGTTACAATTGGGCTATTGCCCTCGGCACGCCTCGGGTAATAGCACAATTCTAACCTTCCCTTGAGCGTATAAAAACAACTATTTCTCTCAAAGCAGTCATTAATACTATATTATTATTATTATTATTATTATTATTATTATTATTATTATTATTATTTGAACTACAGTGCACTTCATTTTGTCTGTGTTTCCATTTCTTTCGGTTTCTGTCCTTAATATATTGTTGATAGACATCAGTGTCAATCCTATCTAAACTAACACAAATAAATAGTATGTATCAAAAAGAAATCTCACTAATTTCAATGAAAGCAGAAAAAGAGAGAAATTGGTCTTTACAAGTTCTAGAAAAATCAGAAAAGTTGTGATTTACAGCTATTCTCTGTTCGCTTTGTACATGTACTAAAGATTTTGTTAAACATCACCCAGCAATTTTTGTTGTCATAGCTGTGGCCGAAATCTGAAATTGTAATCATGTTCCATATAGGTCCTCCTGTGTGTAAAACGAATACACTACGGTATACAAAATATATATATATATATATATATATATTTTGGGCACATTTCCTATACAAAACAAATGCGAGAGGTAATCGCATTTAGGATCTCTGATCTACAGGGGCTTCACAATTGCATTAATTTCTTATTTAGTACAAATATTTTGAATAGTTTGAATATTACGGTACTACCAGAATCAGGTGGTGGTTTCCCATGCCCGAATAGGTTATTGGTGAGAGGGGGGGAGAGGGGGGGGGGGGCTACAGCTCCCTCAGCCCCCTGTCCTGTAGGCTTATGAAATAAATTGCAACATTGTCCGTAAACAACCCGAAACTGTGATAAATCGAACAATATCTTTAATAGCTCTCTCGACCAGATGATGGTTGGTGCCATAAAAGAAAAGGTCTATTAGATTGAATGTCTTCTTTACTTTTCTCCTTTCCGGATGTGTTTAGCATGTATAGCGCCATCTCCAACATTCCAATACCGTAATTAACGGTGTATAAACCGCCCTCGTGTATTAAACACACCCGTCTTTTTCGCCCTTAAAAAAAAAAAAAATTGCCGAATCTGTCAGCAGCAAGCCAGGTCCGTGTTAAAAAAACCCACGCGGGAAGGCCTTTCATTTAACTGCGAGGTGCAGCTGAGTGTGTTAGATCATTAATGTAAATTAAAAAACAGTAGAGGACCTAAGATAGAACCTTGTGGTATGCTGTATAATAGAAGAAAAATTGGAGGAATTATTATTATAAACTACATATTGAGATCTATCAGAAAGATTACTTTCAAACCAAGATAACAGACAAATTTGAGTGTTGTTCTAGTTTCCGAGTGGTGAGTCAAAACACCCATTACTAAGCTGGGAGATATTGCCAGGTGGAGGGTCATAAATTGAAACTTAGAAGAAAAAAAACCCTTTTTTTTGGCATATAAAAGTATTAATGACTGCTTTAATATTCGAGAAACACGCCTCGGGCAATAGCACAATTCTAATCTTCCCTTGAGCGTATAAAAACAACTATTTCTCTCAAAGCAGTCATTAATACTATATTAACACCTAGACCGATACATAGTGATGGAAAAAGAGGTGAGTGAATTGAAATGTCTCTGTCATTTCCGAAAGAAATTTGGTAACATTTTTCAATATTTTTGTTTTACATTGATGTATATATATATATATATATATATATATACTATATTAGGCAGGCTACCAGACACCTTGGAGGCTTTGTTTGTATCTGGTTTATAAAAGCATAATTTTCCTTAGACTGAAATAATTAGAATTGCAAATCCTAGATTCTAGCTAGATCTAGTTAACTTGATTTAATTGTTAGAACTTTAATCCTAACAAAATCCTAGGGAATTTAGGAGACTAGTGGGGCGTTGCAAGAAAGTTGGGTTGCACTCGATTGCAAATATCAATTGCAAGAAAATTGCAATTGATTGCAACGCCTCATAAGAGTTGAGGTTCTGAATCCCAGCCCAGCCCTAATGCCATTTAGAAGATTTGTACTGCGTGTGTGTGGGGGGGGGGGGGGAGGGGGCGGCGTGGAAGCAGGGCGTATGTGTGCTCCATTGTCTCCATACAGACGATTGTCAAACTGAAAACGAGGTTTCAATGGGCGATCACAATCTGGTTATCGCTCAAGGTTGCTGGGAATTTCCAGTCACTAAAAATAGACAGATAGACTGCATACATACATGCATACAGTTCCAGTTGAAGAGCGGACCATTACATTGTAAAGGCAAAGACTATACAAAATACTGATTTCATTTCATATAACACGTAGACCAATACGTAGTGACGGAAAAAGAGGTGAGTGAATTGAAATGTCCATGTCATTTCCAAAAGAAATACAGTGACATATTTCTATGTTTTCATTCAATATGGTTGTATTTAGATTTATTAGGCTGACTCCCAAAGGCTTTGTTTGTATCTGCTTTATAAAATCATCGTTTTCCTTATAGACTAAAATAATCAAGACTGAGTCTAGATGTCTTTGAGGTGATACATGAAGAGCGATTGAGCTCGGGCCAGAAAGCAACCAAGTATAACTTGTTTGTGTGCCCTGTGGAAAAATAATGATTTTGGTATGTTGCAGTGATTTAAATTTCAAATTTTTCATGAATTATTATTCTTACTAGCAGGACCCGCGGAAATCCGCGGGATTCTAGAGGGGGCGGGGGTGTAAATAGATATATTTTAGATATATATTATTCTGTAAGCCTCTTTCACACTGGAACTGCGTAGAGTTGCGTAGTTTGGCGTACCGACTACGCAGAAATTAGGCTGCGTATTAATGGAAAAATGTTGCTTCACTGTAGTCCCTGCGTAGGTTATGCATAGGCTAGTGTACATGTTTGCTTATGGTTGCTTACGGTTGCTTACTGTGTGGAAAGCTTTTACTGCTTTGTCGATCTGGCGTAGGGTAGCGTACTGTTGCGTAGGCATGGCGTAGTGTTGCGTGAAAAGGCGTACTTTCTGCGTCAATTTTCTACGCCGAAAGTACGCGGAAAAAATTAAGCATGTTGAATTGTTTGCGTCGATCCATCAGCATGTAGTAACGTAGGCCAGCGTAGTTGGTACGCAACACTACACAAATCTACGTATGGACCCCACGCCAATTAGTGACCTGCCAGTGTCACAAATAAAGTATTAAAAATATGCTCGTCTGACCCTAATTAAATGCCTAAAACCTAGCTGTGAGCTTTCGGGGGTTTATGGCCCCTTGAAACCCGTGGACCCACGCCTATAAACACTCAACTCGCTGCGATCTAACCCTAATTAAATGCCTAAAACCTGTGAGCTTTCGGGGGTTTATGGCCCCTTGAAACCCGTGGACCCCACACCTATAAACACTCAACTCGCTGCGATCTAACTGATCCCCCCCCCCCACTTTGAAAAACGTTTCTTGGAGTCTGCATGTAACATGTAAGAATGGTGCAAGCAGATTTTTTTTCAGCACTCCCCTCCGGGCCCCCCCCCCCCCTCCCCCACTCAAACGATTTTACTCATTACGCAACTGACTGTTTTGCAATGAAGTCACATACTTCTGTCTGGTTGATATTGAACTATTAATATGTAAATGTACAATTCATAACCTTGTTTAAATTTTCTTTTAATTTACTGTAGATATAAGACAATATTAGTCTCCGATGGCTGAGTAGACGTAGAGTTGTATAGTTGTTTAGCTGAGAGTCGTATAGTTGTATAGCTGTATAGGTGTACAAAATTATGGCACTTCGGCCCGCACGCTGTTGTGTTGACGGGTTCTTCGATGGATGGATAGACGTATGTGTAATTGTATAGTTGTACGATTATTGGCCTGCTTGGCCCCCCATACTCTTCGACTCTACCTCACTCAGCCAAAGTACTCATGTTTATTCATGAGGCCGCTAGCCTAGCGTTACTTCGCACCTTCGTACGCTACCCACCGCCGACACAGCGCAGCAGCACTGTGTGTACTGTATGTACGCGTGTGTAGACTGAAGGCAGCTTGCGACTGAACTGTCAGTCCAATGGTTTTCTTGTGAAAACTTTCCTTTAGAAAATGATAATCAAAATTCAGTAAGCATGGCCGTAATAATCACAAAATAAGCTTTGATTTCATACCTCCATTCACGAAAACTATATACAAATCGCGGCAATCATGATGGAAATAGGTCTCTAAGTTTGGACGTTGACGGGAAGCCCCGTGTATCATGGTATCTCTCTGGCTTGTGCAGCGCTACTACAAAGGATATCCTATAGAAAGATGCTTTACTCAGGTATTCCCGACCCTGTGCATCGTGCATTTAATACGCAACTTAATGTGAGTGGATAGTCATTGGTCGTGTGTCTACGGATGTAATGTTGAATATCCATGAGGTATCTCTGTCGTCACGCATATCCTGCATTATGCATATCGCGTCTGTTTTCGCCCTGGACGTCGACACGTACGGAGGAGGACCTCAGGCTGAGTATAGCCAATTCCACAGAGTAGACTCTCCCGCGGACGATGGCACCGGGCACGGGTACCCCGAGGGGAAGGTTCAGGAGGAGATAGCCGCACCAGCTTGGGTCGGCGATCTCATTAAAAAACAATAGAATACAAAGGCTCGCCGAGACGTCGCGCCCCCCGCGGAGCCTTAGCGTATTACTTATATAGATTTGTGATGTCGATATGAATGCACATGGTAAACATTTCAGGTTATTATCCCATAGGAAAGAAATGAGCCTGCCGCATACTCCTGCGGCAGACTTGCCGCAGATCTGCAGCAGACCTGCCGCAGACAGTCATCTTTTTCACATGCAAATTAGTTTTGCCGCAGACTTGCCGCAGACTTGCCGCATACTCTTTCAGTATGATGAAGAGTCTGCGGCAGGTCTGCCGCAGACTTGCTGCAGACTTGCCGCATACTCTTTCAGTATGATGAAGAGTCTGCGGCAGGTCTGCCGCAGACTTGCTGCAGACTTGCCGCATACTCTTTCAGTATGATGAAGAGTCTGCGGCAGGTCTGCCGCAGACTTGCTGCAGACCTGCCGCAGACTCTTCGTCATGAATATTCATATCTCATATAGACCTGCTGCAGACCTGCCGCATACTCTTTCATATCCAGTACGTGGCAATAAAGTATGCATGTAGAAGAACCAGTGATAAACTGATTGATACTTCATAATCGATATTGGCAATATCGATATTACCAATTAGGTAATACCAATATATATCGATATTACCAATTAGGTACATTCTATTCTCAATTGTATTAACTTCATCACATTGATCATTTGAAGTGTCTTTAAGAGTAACATTTAAAGTGACACAGGCTCGTACACATATATATACTAAATATGTATATTGTTTCTTGGTTAGTAATCATAGTTTCTTGGTTAGTAATCAATATATCTATTGCTTAAACGTGAATGTAATTGTAACATGATCAGACAAAATAATCTATTGGTTAATAATGGCAAAATGAAAATAGAAATCACAAAAATGATGTGCATTGTCTTATTTTGCTTAACAAATCATGATAAATGTATTTTTCTGTCACACGTGTAAAGTAATAATGAATATGCATGAGATGATTGGTTTCAATTGGCCCTATTAGACTTTAATGGGATTTCCTGTGGCAGACCTGCCGCAGACTGTTCCTGTGGCGTACTGGTATGCGGCAAGTCTGGAGCAAAGTTTCGCCCTGCCGCAGATCTGCCGCAGACTGTTCCTGTGGCATACTAGTATGCGGCAAGTCTGGAGCAAAGTTTCATCCTGCCGCAGATCTGCCGCAGACTGTTCCTGTGGCATACTAGTATGCGGCAAGTCTGCAGCAAAATTTCATCCTGCCGCAGATCTGCCGCAGACTGTTCCTGTGGCATACTAGTATGCGGCAAGTCTGGAGCAAAGTTTCATCCTGCCGCAGATCTGCCGCAGACTGTTCCTGTGGCATACTAGTATGCGGCAAGTCTGCAGCAAAATTTCATCCTGCCGCAGATCTGCCGCAGACTGTTCCTGTGGCATACTGGTATGCGGCAAGTCTGCAGCAAAATTTCTTTCTGCCGCATACTTCGGCATACTCTTTGCCGCAGACTAAAAGTCTGCGGCAGGTCTGCGGCAGATCTGCGGCAGGTCTGCGGCATACTTTTCACTTTCCTATGGGATGTGATTCTTATAATATAGCTGACATTTCAGCTAGTGGTTCTGCCAAGCCAGAACAATCTATATAATTTCCTCTTTACAAACATGAAGATTTTTTAAAGTTTTTTTAAAATAGTATATTCCAGTGTGCATAAGTACATGTATACCGTGTGAGTCAAAAAAAAGTTTACACTCAGAAAATTGTCATTTATTTTAAAAGTCAGCCATGAACAAAAGGCTATCATATATGTTTTGAAAGAGTGTTATATCCCAAATCTTTTGCAATCATTTTTTTGTGGTATGTGTCCATGCTTGGATGAACAGGAGACATTGGTTGCGAGAGTGCAAAACTTGACTTGCGCCAAAGTATCAAAGTAAGAGAATGAATTGAATGTATCAAATGAGATGCATTGCATTTGCTTTTTGCAGAAACAAAGTCACACACATACACACACGCGCACAAAGGTTCTTTGGTATTTGATATTTGAATTGATATGTGTGATGATCAATTTTGTTAGGGATGTTATTTGGATCTGCAAAAACCGGATTATACCCAAATCCCAATTGTTTTATTCAAACATCACATGTATTACTTTGGCGCGAGTAAATTTTTGCACTCTCCTAAACAATATATCATGTTCATCCAAGCGAGAACACATAACACACAGAAATGATACCAAATGAATTGGGATAAAACACTCTTTCATAAGATGTATAACAATTTACTGTTCATAGATGATTTTAAAAATAATTACCGGTAGCAATTTTCTAGGTGTAAACTTTTTTTTGGACTCACACTGTATAGTACTGCTTTTGATACTTCAGAGGTTTAATAATTAACTAGACATAATACTTGTTTGGAACAAGTATAGGTGGGCTGGTCAACTAAAATTTGTGACAAAATAGAGCAAAAATAAGCGACATACTGCTTACAAATTCTTAAAAGACAATATCATGTAGATTCATTACGTGAACTAAATTCACCTTCTATAGGCATAACACGCAAATTATGAAGTTTTTGACATGAGGCCTTTAATCAAAATTTTCACTATGATGACGTCATCAAAATGAAAAATGGTTAACACTGCGCTTGTAGAAAATTGTCTTAGCTACAACATGTCGAAATTTTGAAGAAAATTGATCAATATTTACAGAGATACAATCAATCTTACATAAATATGCTGACGTCATAATATGCAAATTCGTATTTTAAGTTCCAAGGCCATTGTGATGATGTCACGATACACTTAATGGCCAAATGAGACATGGAATCATATTTCCGACTCATACTCTATCTAAATATGAACAAAAATTGAGGATTCCGGTGCATTCCAAAGAGCTATAACGGATTTTGTATAGGCATGTTTTTGCCCATATATGCTATGTATTAAAAGAGCTCGCGCGCACTGACATTTATCTTGAATTTACGCTCATCTTGTTAATAATGGTCATAAAGAGATAAACATGGTATCAAATTCCTTGAAAAAATATGAAAAATATCATGAAAGAAAAAAAAATGGCGATTCTATGTTTTTTAATGTTGTTACGCGCGAAAACGCGCGCGCATGCTCGTACGCGCGATTTTTTATAAAATGCTTAAAATGACCTGAAACGTATGCAAAATAAATTTGAGACGATTTTGAGCATTTTGAAATTTTGCGCGCGCATTGACGCGCGGACGTACGCGCACACGCGCGTTTTTTGACCTGAAAGTGACCGGACTGATATTGACCTTAATCATGATAAATATGAACGAGAAATAACCTTTGGTTATGAAGATATGATCATGAGTTGATTTTCAGAAAATTTCACAAAATGGCGCCTAGATGAAGTCATCAGTCAAGGTCAAGGTTGAAAACCTTACTGTGTTTTGTCCATATGCCTATACATATGTGTGCCAAATTTCAAAGCATTTGATTGAATAATTTCAAAGATATCTTGCTAACAAAAAGTCGGTCGAAATAAGAAAAATAAACTAGACATGTAATACTTGTTTGGAACAAGTATAGGTGGGCTGGTCAACTAAAATTTGAGACAAAATAGAGCAAAAATAAGCAAAATACTGCTTCAAAATTCTTAAAAAACAATATCATGTAGATTCATTACGTGAATCAAATTCACCTTCAATAGTCGTAACACGCAAATTATGAAATTTCTGACATGAGGCCTTTAATCGAAATTTCACTCTGATGACGTCATCAAAATGAAAAATGGTTATTATTAAGCTTGTAGAAAATTGTCTTAGCTACAACATATTGAAATTTGGAATAAAATCGATCAATATTTACAGAGATACAATCAATTTTCCATAAATATGCTGACTTCATAATATGCAAATTCGTATTTTTAGTTCCAAGGCCATTATGATGATGTCAGAATATTTTTAATAGCCAAATGAGACATTGAATCATATCTCCAACTCATTCTCTATCAAAATATGAAAAAAAAATTGGGGGTCCAGGTACATCCCAAAAGAGCTATAATGGATTTTCTATAGGCATGTTTTTGCCCATATATGTTATGTATTACAAGGGCTCGCGCGCACGGACATTTATCTTGAATGGACGCTCATCTTGTTATTAATGGTCATAAAGAGATGAACATGGTATCAAATTGTTCGAAAAAAAATGAGAAATATCATGAAAGAAAAAAAATGGAGATTCTATGTTGTGTAATGGTGTTACGCGCGAAAACGCGCGCGCATGCGCGTGTGCGCGATTTTTTTATAAAATGCTTAAAATGGCCTGAAACGTATGCAAAATAAATTTGAGACGATTTTAAGCATTTTAATATTTTGCGCGCGCACTGACGCGCGGACGTACGCGCATGTGCGCGTTTTTTTATCTGAAATTGACCGGACTGATATTGACCTTGATCATGATAAATATGAAGGAGAAATAACTTTTGGTTATGAAGATATGATCATGAGTTTATTTTCAGAAAAATTCACAGAATGGCGCCTAGATGACGTCATCAGTCAAGGTCAAGGTTAAAAACCTTACCGTGCTTTGTCCATATGCCCATACATATATGTACCAAATTTCAATTTATTTGATTAAGCCATTTTCAAGTTATCTTGCTAACAAAAAAGTGGTAAGAATTAAGAAAAATAAATAATAAACTAGACATATAATACTTGTTTGGAACAAGTATAGGTGGGCTGGTCAACTAAAACTTGAGACAAAATAGAGCAAAAATAAGCGACATACTGCTTACAAATTCTTAAAAAACAATATCATGTAGATTTATAACGTGAACTAAATTCACCTTCTATAGGCATAACACGCAAATTATGAAGTTTTTGACATGAGGCCTTTAATCAAAATTTTCACTATGATGACGTCATCAAAATGAAAAATAGTTATTACTGCGCTTGTAGAGAATTGTCTTAGCTACAACATATCGAAATTTTGAAGAAAATTGATCAATATTTACAGAGATACAATCAATTTTACATAAATATGCTGACGTCATAATATGCAAATTCGTATTTTGAGTTCCAAGGCCATTGTGATGATGTCACGATACACTTAATGGCCAAATGAGACATGAAATCATATTTCCGACTCATACTCTATCTAAATATGAAAAATAATTGAGGATCATGGTGCATTCCAAAGAGCTATAACGGATTTTGTATAGGCATGTTTTTGCCCATATATGCTATGTATTAAAAGACCTCGCGCGCACTGACATTTATCTTGAATTTACGCTCATCTTGTTCATAATGGTCATAAAGAAATAAACATGGTATCAAATTCCTTGAAAAAATATGAGAAATATCATGAAAGAAAAAAAAATGGCGATTCTATGTTTTGTAATGGTGTTACGCGCGAAAACGCGCGCGCATGCTCGTACGCGCGATTTTTTATAAAATGCTTTAAATGACCTGAAACGTATGCAAAAAAAATTTGAGACGATTTTGAGCATTTACAAATTTTGCGCGCGCACTGACGCGCGGACGTACGCGCACGCGCGCGTTTTTTGACCTGAAATTGACTGGATTGATATTGACCTTGATCATAATAAATATGAATGAGAAATACCTTTTGGTTATGAAGATATGATCATGAGTTTATTTTCAGAAAATTTCACAAAATGGCGCCTAGATGACGTCATCAGTCAAGGTCAAGGTTGAAAACCTTACTGTGTTTTGTCCATATGCTAATACATATGTGTGCCAAATTTCAAGTTATTTGATTAAGCTTTTGTTAAGTTATCTTGCTAACAAAAAGTGGGTCGAAATAAGAAAAATAAATAAATAAATAAATAAAGACGATTTTAACAAAAATATAAGGTGGTCTGTATTAGATACAGCCCACCTGATAAAGGCGATTTTAACAAAAATATAAGGTGGTCTGTATTAGATACAGCCCACCTGATAATAAACTAGACATATAATACTTGTTTGGAACAAGTATAGGTGGGCTGGTCAACTAACATTTGAGACAAAATAGAGCAAAAATAAGCGACATACTGCTTACAAATGCTTAAAAGACAATATCATGTAGATTCATAACGTGAACTAAATTCACCTTCTATAGGCATAACACGCAAATTATGAAGTTTTTGACATGAGGCCTTTAATCAAAATTTTCATTATGATGACGTCATCAAAATGAAAAATGGTTATTACTGCGCTTGTAGAGAATTGTCTTAGCTACAACATATCGAAATTTTGAAGAAAATTGATCAATATTTACAGAGATACAATCAATTTTACATAAATATGCTGACGTCATAATATGCAAATTCGTATTTTGAGTTCCAAGGCCATTGTGATGATGTCACGATACACTTAATGGCCAAATGAGACATGGAATCATATTTCCGACTCATACTCTATCTTAATATGAAAAAAAATTGAGGATCCCGGTGCATTCCAAAGAGCTATAACGGATTTTGTATAGGCATGTTTTTACCCATATATGCTATGTATTAAAAGACCTCGCGCGCACTGACATTTATCTTGAATTTACGCTCATCTTGTTAATAATGGTCATAAAGAGATAAACATGGAATCAAATTCCTTGAAAAAATATGAGAAATATCATGAAAGAAAAAAAAATGGCGATTCTATGTTTTTTAATGGTGTTACGCGCGAAAACGCGCGCGCATGCTCGTACGCGCGATTTTTTATAAAATGCTTAAAATGACCTGAAACGTATGCAAAATAAATTTGAGACGATTTTGAGCATTTAAAAATTTTGCGCGCGCATTGACGCGCGGACGTACGCGCACGCGCGCGTTTTTTGACCTGAAATTGACTGGACTGATATTGACCTTGATCATAATAAATATGAATGAGAAATACCTTTTGGTTATGAAGATATGATCATGAGTTTATTTTCAGAAAATTTCACAAAATGGCGCCTAGATGACGTCATCAGTCAAGGTCAAGGTTGAAACCCTTACTGTGTTTTCTCCATATGCCTATACATATATGTGCCAAATTTCAAGGTATTTCATTCAACCATTTTTAAGTTATCTTGCTAACAAAAAAGTGGGTCGAAATAAGAAAAATAAACTAGATTTGTAATACTTGTTTGGAACAAGTATAGGTGGGCTGGTCCAACTAAAATTTAAGACAAAATGAGGAGCACATTTGAGATAGCTAATCGTCTCAGCTACAACACACTCAAAGTTCAGCTCAAACGAAGCTAAAACAACGGAGATTTTGCTCGCGAAAGACGGAAATGTAGAATCGAGTTTTGAGAAAAAGTCATGTCCCGTAGAGAATACACGCAAAAAGGGAAAAATGACATTCTTCCTTTAATCGCAAAAAAAGCCATGATTCCTTTGTCAAAATGAAAAATCTTGTATACTGCATTTGTATTGAATTGTCTTAGCTAGAACATATCGAAAGTTGAAAGAAAATCGATCAATATTTACAGAGATACAGTCAATTTTCCAGAAATATGCTGACGTCATAATATGCAAATTAAAATTTTGAGTTGGGAGGCCATTATGATGACGTCATGAGTTAATAGAGGGTCGGATGAGACATGAACTCATATTTTTAATCCATACCATAATATTGAAAAAAAATTGGGTTCACCTTGCATCCTAAAGCGCGACAATGGATTTTGTAAAGGCATGTTTTTGCCCATGTATGCTATGTATTACAAGAGCTCGCACGCACGGAAATTATCTTAAACGGACGCTCATTCCGTTATTAATGGTCAGAAAAAGATGAACAAGGTATCAAAATGCTTAAAATAATGTGCCAAATATGATGACAGAGAAAGTTTGGCGATTTTATGTTGGAAAATACCAGTACGCGCGAAAACGCGCGCGCATAAGTGCTCTCGCGCAATTTTTGAAAATGCTTAAAATGGCCTGAAACGTATGCAAAATTAATTTGAGACGATTTTGAGCATTTAAAAATTTTGCGCGCGCATTGACGCGCGGACGTACGCGCACGCGCGCGTTATTTGACCTGAAATTGACCGGACGGATATTGACCTCGATCATGATAAATATGAATGAGAAATAGCTTTTGGTTATGAAGATATGATCATGAGTTGATTTTCGTAAAATTTTACAAAATGGCGCCTAGATGACGTCATCAGTAAAGGACAATGTTGAAAACGTTATTGTGCTTTGTACATATGCCTTTACATATGTGTGCCAAATTTCAAGGCATTTGATTGAGCCATTTTCAAGTTATCTTGCTAACAAAAAAGTGGTTAGAAATAAGAAAAATATTTAATAATAAATAAATAAAGGCAATTCTAACGAAATTATAAGGTGGTCTGTACGATATACAGCCCACCTGATAAATAAATAAAAATAATAAAGGCGATTTTAACAAAAATATAAGGTGGTCTGTACTAGATACAGCCCACCTGATAATAAAGGCGATTTTAACAAAAATATAAGGTGGTCTGTATTAGATACAGCCCACCTGATAAATAATAATAATAAAGGCAATTTTAACAAAAATATAAGGTGGTCTGTATTAGATACAGCCCACCTGATAAGAAATGTTCCCTACAAAGTTGTTCAAAGCCTAAACTCCATGTTAAGAATAAGGTCTGTTTATCTGCATCATATCTGAAGGTAGATAACAGCTCATATTTGTTTTTGTTCAAAGGTCACAAGTTTCTAATACTTGGTTATAGATTAATTAAGAAATAATGTAATGATTATTTTTCCAATGCCAAAATGCTAAAAATGTGAATGGTAAACTTAATTTTTGAGACTTTTGTTTGAGTGTTTGTTTTGTTTTCCACGGTTTACCGTCAACCATGGGCTTCAAGTGGGTGGAATGTATTATGACTTGTATACGTCAGATTTTCACAAAATTTCTGCTAGCATGACTAGTTGCGATACATGTAAAGGTGTTGTGGTCTATTCTAGTGGATAGGTTGCGTGATTGTGAATCACATGGTTCGCGGTTCGAGTCCCACCACGGCACTAATGTCCTTTGGCAAAACAGTACTCTACATTGCTCACTCTCCACCCATCCCATGTGTTTAGTGAATGGGTAATGAGCGCATTATAATGGTAGGTTGGCAAAAGCCGGGGTAGTAATATGATTGCAGGGCCCTCGGGAAGAACAGTATGTGTACTGTTGCGGATCTGGGTAAACAAGGCATCATTATCATTATAATGATTATTGTTATTATTATTGATATTATTATCATCATTATCATAATTATTATTTTCATCATTACTTTTATTATTGTTATTATTATTTTTATCATTATTATTATTATCATCATCGTCTTTCCCTATAAATAATGTTCATTGACTAAAGAGCGACAAACAAAACAGTTTTTTTTTAATACTTTTTTTCATTACTACATTCAGTTTTTTGAATAACATTAAATATTTTTTATCAAGATAAAAAAACGAAATTTGATATTTTGTACGCATTATATTCTGTAGTGAAAAGGGGTGACGAGAATGATAAACACTCCTCTTAAATACGTTAAGATGAATCGAAGCTATGCTAATCATTATGTTTATTTTCTTTTCTTTTATCTTGTATTCCTGTAGAATTAAAATCATGGCTGAAGCATTAAAGAATGTCATTGCTCAGAGTCTGGAGTGTCCTGTATGTCTGAATACCTTCTCCGATCCCAAGATCCTGTCTTGTTCTCACACCTACTGCAAGGCCTGTCTGGACAACCTCTTGGAATGCCATGGTAACAACCAGATGCTCCAATGCCCTGTCTGCAGAGCTGAAACTAAGGTCCCAAACCAAGATGTCAGCAAGTTACCAGCAAATCTAGCTTTGAAGTCTCTCATACAGGACGTGAAGAATCAATATCAGTTTTGCACAAATTGTAAATCCGAGGACAAGCCCCGAGCTGTTGTCTACTGTCAAGACTGTGGCAAATATCTCTGTATTCCTTGCCACAATGCACATTCTTTGTGGCAAAACTTCATAAGTCATGAGGTCCTAGCAATGAGTGAGATCGTATCAGGGAAGGTGTCAGTGCGTAGATACCGTAAATGTAGGAAACACCCTAAAGAGGATGAGGAGTGCTTCTGTTCCAATTGCAGGAGATTTGCCTGCTTCAGGTGTGTTGTCATGGAGCATACAAATGAAGGACATCGGGTCATCGAGGCAGCTGTTTATGAAAGCAACCATGTGAAGAGTATCAAGGACCTAAAATCCAAGGCAGACAAGAAACGCTCTTGCTTTCAGAAATACATTGATTTCATTGATGAACAGAAGGAGCGTGTGAGCAATGTTCAGAAGCAGTGTACAGATGATATCAACAAAGCATATGAAGAATCAGTCCGGCAATTGACTGAGAAGAAAGAACTCCTCATTGTTGAGGTCAAGGATAGGACTGAAGGAGTAGAGAAAGAACTGGACGAAATGAAGAAATCGGCTCAGGAGCACATCACTCACTTGACCACCATAGCTGACATGGTAACCAATCGGACAAACATACCGTCAGATATGGATGCTTTGGCTGCACACGACACTGTATGTCAAGACTTACAAGAGGCTTTCAAACAAGAAGATCCTGACTATAAGCAGCCGAGGCAATTGAGCAAGAAAGGAAAAAGTGTCAATTTTAAGAGAAACGTTGGAATGGATGAGCTAGGTCTTGGTAAGATTGTAAATGCAGTTGCAACAAAGAACATTGCTTTGCCTACTAAGAATAGCATGCATGCCATGGTTAGTACACCAGACGGTAGGATGGCAGTAGGATGTATTACAGGGGGTGTGGAGATCTTCTCTGCTGATGGTCAGCACCAGCAGACAGTTCTCAAGGATGTTAAGATTCATGGACTAGGGTTCCTCTCTGATGGTCGGTATGTTATACTTGATCGTTCGAACAATATCACACTGTACACACTAGAGTACACAAAGTTGAATGTAATGCTTGGGAATCTGAGTCGCTGTGAAGAAAGATTGACTAACCTCACTTTAGACAGTGATGATCAGATCTATATTAACTACTGGATAGCTGAAAAGATCAAGGTGTTCTCACCAGCAGGTGGTAAGGCGATCAGAGAGATACTATGTGATGGTTATGAACCTGAGCAGATTACTAGTTATAATGATTACCTGATCATCACATCTGCCGACACGATACGATTGATTGACAAACAAGGTGTTGTAAAATACAAATTAACAAAATTAGGTGATGATCTATATCCTGCGGTGTCTCAGAGGAATACAATCCTGATAGCCACCGTGAAGCACCATGTAGGTTTGGTCAGCATTGATGAGTACACTAACGAGCTGAAGCATGTCAAGAACCTCGTCATTGATTACAAGATTGAGAAGCCTGAGAGATGGTGGTACTATCTCCAGCAGTACCGATCAGGAGAGATCGCTTTCTGTACTTCTGATAGACTCTACATATTCGACTGAAAATAATGGATGACTCCCTATTTCTTACATTTATCAGTAAGTCAACATGCCACGGTGAGGGCTCTTGTCCTTTCCAGACTAGACTACTGCAACAGTCTCTTCTTAGCCAGAGGGACCTTGATCGCCTTCAGAGACTCCAAAACTCAGCGGCAAGGCTTGTCTTTTCTGCTCCTCTTCGGACTTACTAACAACCTTTTTCGACTTGAACTTCATTGGCTGCCTGTACAACAGAGAATAGCTTTTAAAAACCTACAACTGGTCTTCAAGTCTCTCAACCACCGATGTCCCCAGAACATAGCTGCCTGCCTGGTTTGTAGTCCTCGAGTCAGAAATATCCGCTCATCATCATCCATCTGGCTCACTCAGAGTCTCTCTAAGAAACATGCTGGTGAATTGTCTTTTCCATCGGTTGCTGCAAAAATTTGGAACCAGCTACCTACTGCTGTGCAGAAGGCCTCATCAGTTGACCACTTCAAGAAATTACTAAAGTCACATCTATTCTGCTAGAAATTACTTTATTATCAGCCTACATGTACATGTACTTTAATAACTGATCTCTGAGAAGGGACCAACTTTTGTTTAGAAGTGGCCCAAACATTGTGGAGCGGTGTGTGCAGCCCTTTTTAACCGCAAAGAAAAGGCGCTATATCAAATATCGTTTGATTGATTACACTGTATGACACCACTGTAGGAAGACAAGGGAAGGGGGTGATGTGTGCGACTAGACCTCTTTTATCTGGTCAAAACAGGCACTCTGAACAACTTAGAATAACATAATATTTCGTTGAAAATGAACCCATCCCGCCCCCTTTTTCAAAAGCTTCTAACGGGCCTGTTGTTTCTATGACTTCATAAATTAACAATATAACATCCAGTGGAATCAGTTATATTTTGAACTAGATGAAATGGAGTTCTGGTGAATGTTTTAGAAATAACATTCCTAGATCATGTAGATCAATTTGAATGATTGAACCTTTCTAAAACTTGAAAAAGTAACTTTTCTTGTAATATACTTCTGATGTGTTTATCTTTCAAGATATTATTTGTATATTACTGTTTAATACACTGAATATTTTTTCTTTATTTTATCCAATGCATATCAGATAGCTGTCCAATTAATCAACTAGATTTTTTAAAACCCAGAATCATAAGAGGATTTGCCACTTTTTCGTAATAATTTCTACTTCTTACAACTTCTCTAGTTGTGTACTAAAGAGTTCAAGAGTTTTAAAAGAAAACATATTGATTGTATAATATATGTTGTAAAATTATTGCAAAAGCAAATAAGGAATTATGTTTGACTGTGATATCTTGTTTTTTGTTTTCCATGTTTTCTTTCAGTCTGGCAAAGTACATGGGAGAAGTGGCATGGAACTTGCTGGAAATTAAAATACCCAATTTATTTATTAACTTTTTGGAGATATTTCCTTTTGACTGTGTTTCCATCTAGAGCAAATGTTCTTTATAAGTTTTTGGAAAAGTCTGAAAAGTTGTGATTTTACATTACTCTTTGTTCACCATGTACTAAAGATTTCATTAAACGGCCCCCCCCCCCCCCCCCCCCCCCCCCCCCCCCCCCCCCCCCTAGCCATTTTCTTTGTCAAAATTGTATGTGGCCGAAATATTAAATTGTTAACATGTTCTTATGTGGGCTCCTGTGTGTACAACAAATACACTACCATCAAAATTGTTTGGACATTTTCCATACACATGTACAAAACAAATTAGGTGATCGCATTTAGGTGTGCCGATCTATAAGGGGCTTAAAAACGTTAGAATTGCATTCATTCTTATCTTTTGCATGAAATCTTTCGTCTACAACTGATTGTCAACGAAGCGGAGTTAATGTTTTGTTAATTCCGTTTGTTGCTACGGCAGGCAGCCAGTAAAAACGAATTTGTTTGATAAAATTATGGCAATGCAGGCACTACCAAACAGAACTTTGTTCATCCTAGCTCATTTTTCCTGACTGAGGTGTCATATAAAAGGGCAGAAACTCAACTTTCCAGAAATGTGATTTTCTCTTTGAAATTCAGATACCGTCCGCCAAATGACTTTTTGGTTTCCTCTCTTCAAATTCACTTTAATCACTCATGCGTGAAATATGCATTATATGAGTGGTATCAAATGAAAGAGGATGATCTAAGCTTTCCAAATATGTGTCATTTATTAATTACAACTGTGATTAAGTTATAATAAAACATTGATAATTCTCGGTTTCGTTTTTTCTGGGACGCACTATATATAGTACTGTTTACACAGCTCAGTCATACCCAAGCTACCCCTATACAAATTTAAGTTCGTCGCGAACTCGTATTATGCTCGTGGTAAGCTTAATAAGATCGTTTTTTAGGCTTTAAGCTCGTAACACGCTTCCAGGACGCTAGTATCGATCTTACAAAATCTTCACGAGCTCTTGAACGAGTTCGTCACGAGCTCGTGGCGAACTCGCGGGTAAACTGGGCAGCTCGTGGCGAGCTCCTGGGTAAAAGGGGGAGCTCGTGGCGAGCTCGTGACGAGCTCGTTGGTAGAATGGGGAGCTCGTGGCGAGTTCGTGGGTAAAAGGGGGAGCTCGTGGCGAGCTCGCGACGAGCTCGTTGGTAGAAGGGGGAGCTCATGGCGAGTTCGTGGGTAAAAGGGGGAGCTCGTGGCGAGCTCGTGACGAGCTCGTTGGTAGAAGGGGGAGCTCGTGGCGAGTTCGTGGGTAAAAGGGGGAGCTCGTGGCGAGCTCGGGCGTAAACTGGGGAGCTCGGGGGTAAACTGGGGAGCTCGTGGCGAGCTCGTGGGTAAAAGGGGGAGCTCGTGGCGAGCTCGTGGGTAAAAGGGGGAGTTCGTGGCGAGCTCGGGTAAAAGGGGGAGTTCGTGGCGAGCTCGGGTAAAAGGGGGAGTTCGTGGCGAGCTCGGGTAAAAGGGGGAGTTCGTTCAAGTTCAAGTTCAAGTTTATTCAAACCAATCAAACACAACATTTTACAATCAATTGACACAAAAGAAATAAAAAACATGATAGGTTTGGGACCCCGGAGAAGCAGAGCTTGTGATAAGGGGCCCCTTAAAAAGTACATAAACAAAAACAAAATAACAGTATTTAGAATAACCGATGACAAAAACATATTTACAATGATAACTAATGAGTAAATATGGGAACAGAAAAAAAGATAACACACATACACATACACACCCACGCACACACACACAGACACACGCACATACACACATACACACATGGCGAACTCGGGGGTAAACTCGGGAGCTCGTGGCGAACTCAGGGTTAAACTGGTAAACCCAGCCCTCTAGGGTGGACACCAAAGTTTCATAATTTTTTTAAAAATATCTATTTGATTCAAAATTGAACAATTCAATGAATTTTATATACACAATGTAGAAAGCCTTTCTTGTGAAAGATTAGAACGATTATAAATGAAATTTTCTTAACAAAATTGTATTTTGTATTTTTCATATACGGTAACGCATGTTATGGGTGGACACCAAAGAATTTTTAGAATTTCAAACATGTGCTGTTTTTTTAACTATAACATTTTAAGCTTCATCTTTTTTTAATTGATTTGATCCATGGAGTTCTTCCAAGAAATAAACTGGGAATTGTCAAAGTTGTTTATATAATGTGCATTCATCATGCAGAAGCACCAAATGGAACGCGTGTTGCATGGTGGACACCATGCATAACAACTGTTACAAGATGTGAAATATGGTGATTATGAAAAAACTTTGCAACGCAACCTAAGGTTATTAATGACATGAGCATAAATAGATTCAGCACTTAATTACTACCAGACAATAATTAAACATCAGATAGTCATACAAATTTAGAGAATACTCATTACCAGGAACTAGGTTTTTTCATGTCACGTTTTGGTGTACGTCCTAAAAAGGGCAAAAAATGGGTTTCACCTTACATAAAAATTTAAACCCAGGGTTTTGAAACAACGTTATTTAAGTTATCTCCACTACATATCTGCATTAGGACATGGACAAAATTATCACCATAGAATATACTCTTTTATTTTTATACTTGGATCTGAAATATCCATGGTGAAATCTCTCCAGTATCATAAAAATACACATATGCAATTACATTGAAAGTTCAGAAAATTTATGTTGAAATTGAAACAATAGCTTTTTCATGCTGAAGTAAACTGTCAAATTTCTTGTAAATTTAATTAAATTCTTTTGAAACTTTGAAACATTTATTTGCAGCAAAACCAGATTGGGAAGGGGGTGCCATTTATTCTGACTGTATCATATATTTAACACCCTGAAATGTCACTATCAGGTATTACATAAGACCACACACCCAGTGCTTGATTCGAGGTCAACTCCCTGTTTCTATCTTGCTCTCTCCTTATGTACATAGGATCCCCCCTGCTTAGACACAAATCCCTATTCCTCTCTTCTCCCCTCTCTCACTTTCTTGTGTACTCTCTCTTGTGGAATTACCACTGGTAGCATTCCTGATAAGAATGAATTGATTTAGGCCCATTTGGTCAAGTCTTTTTCTATCTTGCTGTTGTGGAGAGCAGACATGGGTTTTGAATGGTATTGCAGCTCCTTTGTTTTAGGTAAGAGAAAAACTAATTTCTCACACCTTTTAACTAAATGTTCTATTGTGTATTTATAATAAGACTAGGCCAACAGTTAGGCCTACCTCTCTTATACATTTATGAAAGAGAAGTGTAGAGTAATGATTAATGAGATAATGTATTCATTCTCTTTCTAGTGAGATATCTTTTCATATATTGGGAATTTTGTTTATCTATCTAGCACATAGTATATTCACTTCAATAAAGTAACATTAGATATCTATGTGATAAGGTTATATTCATGTAAACATTTCTGTATCTTGAATGACAAACCCTACCTTTTAGGCAACATGAGAGCACAAGAATGCATTTGGTCTGAATACTGAAAACTAGTTTGCTAGCGGATATAAAGAAGGGATTGTTCTAGAGATCCTATAGTGTACATGTATCATTACTTGGTACCCTGCGTTGGTGAATACACCGACAAAAAGGGGGGATGCTACATAGTTATTGTATGAATACCGCTTTATTAGTTTGGATCTTTGTAATATTATGAGTGATTAGAATGATGGATAAATAATTACCAAAATGGATAATAATATTTCTTCAAAGGCAGAGTATTATACAGTGTAATTACTCACATATTTAATTTCATTTTACATGGTAATTATATAATTTGGAAATAATTTATTCATTCATATTGTTGTGTGAAGTTGTGAACCCTGCATACAGGTAACATGCATTATACAGGGTTTGTATTGACTCTAATAAAGAGCTACTTGTTTTAAGTGACATTTTATGTAACTTAAATCTTTTCTTTCTTTTCTTTAAATCTTTTCTTTCTGTTCTTTGATATATTAGTGATTTAATTGATTGATATCCCAGAAGTAATGAGCTTTTAAATTGCCCTAAGAGTATCACTGTATTCTTCACCAGCTAGCCAACTGAATTGCCCTTGCATGGCCAGCCTGCAGATGTTACCAGGATATTGAAAGACTGATAAGTTAGATAAATATATATATATGCTTGCCAATAGCTCAACAGGATCATCAAGTTCACCTCTATATGTAGACACAAATTTGTTCTCAATGCCAACCTGCTGTTAAGCACGCCATTATAAAGCGTGCAGCCATTTTTTCCACGAGAATGTCGACGAACTCGCCGACGAGCTCGTCGACGAACTCGTTGACGAACTCGCCGACGAACTCGCCAACGAGCTTATCGGCCAGTGACGAGCGTGTATATTTCGAGCACGCCAACGAGCTCGCCAACGAGCACGCCAACGAGTTCGTAGCTAATTTGCATATTTGGAACGAAACGAGCTCGCTGGCGAGTTCGTCTGCTTGCTCGTCAACGAACTCGTTGGCGAGCACGCTGACGAGCTCGCGTGTAAGCGTACTGAAATTTGTATGGGGGTATCATGTAATTATTGCAGTACGTTTCAAACTTCCTTACTCTAAGTTTATTTTCTCTTTTGTCGTCTATTAATCTCTGCTGTTCGGATATTTATAGTGTATCATTCTATAGGACGTACCCAAAACAAGGCTACCCGAAACAGAATATGCTCCATAAATCATTATCATCAATGCTCACTTTTAATGCAGCTGTACATGACCATAATACAAGAAGCAGAACAAAATATCATCTATGGACTGTCAATAAAAATTACGCACTATTCTCTTTTAGACATCATGCTCCTGTTATCTGGAATAATCTGCCACTAGAAATAAAGTCACCTAACTCCATGAATATCTTTAAAAGAAAACTCAAATCTTACTTAATCACAAATTTGTGAAATTTTGAATTGATGATTTTACTGCCTTGTGTTGTCCTGTGATGGGTTTGTGCGGTAATATGTCATATATTCTTATCGGTTTATTCCTTTACAGTACTTTGTTATCTTTTAAATTTTCTATATTATATTGAATGTTCAATGAAACTTATTTTACCTTCATTAAGGGTGGTCGTCTCGACAAATCCTCATGGTTTTGTATGGCCACCCAATTCCAATAATGCTCTATCTTGTATTCTTATCGGTTTATTCCTTTACAGTACTTTGTTATCTTTTAAATTTTCTATGTTATATTGAATGTTCAATGAAACTTATTTTACCTTCATTAAGGGTGGTCGTCTCGACAAATCCTCATGGTTTTGTATGGCCACCCAATTCCAATAATGCTCTATCTTGTATTCTTATCGGTTTATTCCTTTACAGTACTTTGTTATCTTTTAAATTTTCTATGTTATATTGAATGTTCAATGAAACTTATTTTACCTTCATTAAGGGTGGTCGTCTCGACAAATCCTCATTGTTTTGTATGGCCACCCAATTCCAATAATGCTCTATCTTGTATTCTTATCTGATGTATCGCTTAATTGTTTTATCATTTTACCTTAGTTAGTACTTTGGATCGATTTATACTCTTATTCTGTCATGATTGTATTCTGTTTTGTATATTTTATTGGAATTGAATAAACTGAATTGAATTGAATTGAATTGAATTGAATTGGGTTGGGTTGTTTTTTGATATTTTATATAAGAACAAATAAACAGAATACTAGACTGTTTGAATATTAATCAACTGCCAGAATCAGGTGGCGGTTGCCCATGCCCGAATAGGTAATGAGGGGGGGGGGCTGCAGCCCCCTCAGTCCCCTGTCATTTAGCCCTATGAAATTAAGGCAACATTGTCCACTAACAACCCGAACCTGTAATAAATCGAACAACGTTTAAGCTCTCTCAACCAGATGATGGTTAGTGCAATAAATGAAAATGTCTAATATTTAATATCTTCTTTACTTTTCTCCTTTCCGGATATGATTAGCATGTTTAGCGCCATTTCCAACATTCCAATTGTAATCTTGAAGGAGGACCGTTCCACAAGACTTTAGCAACAGTAATTTGACTCTAAATTTAGAATGTTTTGTAATGGGGGGGGGGGGGGGGGGGGGGGACAGAAATAGAATTCAAGTTTGACACAGGAATATATTTGCTCGACAGACACTCGACAAAACAAGATCTAGGTTTCATTGGGCGATCTTAATCTGGTTGTTGGTCAAAGGTTGCTGGGAATTTCCAGTCACTAGAAATAGACAGAGAGACTGAATACATACATGTATATAGTGCCACTTATGAAGAGTGTACCATTACCGGGTACATTGTAAAGGCAAAGAGTATACATGTTTACTGATTTCATATAGCACCTAGACCGATAAGTAGTGACGGAAAAAGAGGTGAGTGAAATGAAATGTCCATGTCATTTCCAAAAGAAATACAGTGACATATTTCTATATTTTCATTCAATATGGTTGTATTTAGATCTATTAGGCTGACTCCCAAAAGTTTTGTTTGTATCTGCTTTATAAAATCATCGTTTTCCTTATAGACTGAAATAGTTAAGACTGGGTCTAGAAATGTCTTTGAAATGATACATGAAGAGTGATTGAGCTTAGGCCAAGAATTAAACCAAGTATAACTTGTTTGTGTGCCCTGTGGAAAATAATGCTTTTGGTATGTTGCAGTGATTTAAATTTCAAATTTGTCATAAATTACAATTCTTATTTGTGATGTAGATATGAATGCACAGGGTACATATTTCAGGTTAGTATGTGACTCTTAAAGGGATAGTTGAGTTCTGTTTTCAGACCGCAATTGCCTTCAAAGTGCATGGTTATTGCTCTTATTCTTATCTATGACATTTCTAGTGCCTTTTGAGGACCTAAAATTGCTATGAAGGTAATTTTAGACCCCAAAATGTGTGCAATTTAGCAAATAGGATCATACCAATTCAGCTCCATTTTCAAAACAATACGGTGACCGTTAATTAATTAATTAATAATAACAATACATGGGCCGGCTGGTTGGGCTTAATATAACCAACACAAAAAAGCCAACAAAAAATTCAACATCGGCATTGGCTGAAATACAAAGTAAAAGGCGCTGTTTTGATTTTTCAACGGCTTTTTCAAATTATTGTGATACACAAATATTAGAAATAGTTATATTTATGGATATTTCAGCCGTCTCTGAACCGATTTTTAATCAAATTGTCAGTTAAATTGTATGTTCTTTCAAATTTGACACTCAGTTTTTCATTATCTCACAACAACAAAATCTGCAACAGAACTCAACTATTCCTTTAACATAGCTTACATTTCAGCTAGTGATTCTGCCAAAGCAGAGCAATCTATATACCGGTAATTTCCTCTCTACAAAAATGATGATTTTTTTTATTTTTTATTTTTTTTTTTAAATAGTATATTCCAGTGTGCATTAGTACATGTATATAGTACAGCTTTTGGTACTTCAGAGGTTAAATAATTAATAAGAAATTTAGCCTACTAAGTTTTAGAGTTGTTCAAAGCCTGAAATCCATGTTAAAAATAAGGTCTGTTTATCTGCATCATATCTGAAGGTAGATCACGGTCCATATTTGTTTTCGTTCAAAGGTCACAAATTTCTAATACTTGGTTTTAGATTAATTAAGAAATAATGTTACGTTATGCTGAAATATGAATGGTTAACTACATTTATGAGACTTATGTTTAAAATGTATGTTTTGTTTTCCACGGTTTACCTTTAACCATGGGCTTCAAGTGGTGGAATGTGTTATGACTTGTTTATGTCAGATTTTCACAAATTTCTACTAGTTGCGATACATGTAGAGGTGTTGTGGTCTATTCTAATGGATAGGTTGCTTGATTGTGAATACTAAACTTGTGAGATAATAAACACATATTAGGATAAAATTATAATAATTTAAACAATTACCATTATATTCATCATTACTTTCATTATATTTTTATGTCAATACAATGGCTTGACATTCATCACAGAAAACTACTCTGAGGTTAAGTTTTTGATGATGATGCCACAACATAGTCTAAGTTTGTTGACCTGAAACGACCTTTGACCTTGATTTTGTGACCTGAAAGTCTACTCACATGATTGGGGATTCTTGGTAATCCTTTAGTCTATGTTTCATTGAAAAAGCACTTAAACTTTCTAAATTATATTAATGTTTCAAAAACTTAACCTTTGGTTAAGTTTTGGATGTTGGCGCCGCCGTCACCAGAAAAGCGGCGTCTATGTCTCGCTTTTACTATGCAGGCTTGACAAAAATCCTCTTTGATACGATCAGATGAATCATAGCTACACTAAGCATTGTTTTTTCCTTTTTTTAATCTCGTATTCCTGTAGAATTCGAACCATGGCTGAAGCATTAAAGAATGTCATTGCTCAGAGTCTGGAGTGTCCTGTATGTCTGAATACCTTCACCGATCCCAAGATCCTGTCTTGTTCTCACACCTACTGCAAGGCCTGTCTGGACAACCTCTTGGAATGCCATGGTAAAGACCAGATGCTTCGATGCCCTGTCTGCAGAGCTGAAACCAAGGTCCCAAACCAAGATGTCAGCAAATTACCCGCAAATCTAGCTTTGAAGTCTCTCATAGAGGACATGAAGAATCAATATCAGTTTTGTACAAATTGTAAATCAGAGGACAAGCCCCGAGCTGTTGTCTACTGTCAAGACTGTGGCAAGTATTTCTGTAGCACTTGCCACAACAAACACTCTCAGTGGCCAGACTTCATCAGTCATGAGGTCTTAGCCATGAGTGAGATCGTATCAGGGACGGTGTCAGTGCGCAGATGGCGTAAATGCAGAAAACACCCTAAAGAGGATGAGGAGTGCTTCTGTTCCAATTGCAGGAGATTTGCCTGCTTCAGGTGTGTTGTCATGGAGCATACAAATGAAGGACATTGGGTCATCGAGGCAGCTGTTTATGAATGCAACCATGTGAAGAGTATCAAGGACCTAAAATCCAAGGCAGACAAGAAACGCTCTTGCTTTCAGAAATACGTTGATTTCATTGATGAACAGAAGGAGCGTGTGAGCAATGTTCAGAAACAGTGTACAGATGATATCAACAAAGCATATGAAGAATCAGTTCAGCAATTGACAGAGAAGAAAGAACTCCTCATTGGTGAAGTCAAGGGTAGGACTGAAAGAGTAGAGAAAGAACTGGACGAAATGAAGAAATCGGCTCAGGAGCACATCACTCACTTGACCACCATAGCTGACATGGTAACCAATCCGACAAAGATACCGTCAGATATGGATGCTTTGGCTGCACATGACACTGTATGTCAAGACTTACAAGAGGCTTTCAAACAAGAAGATCCTGACTACAAGCAGCCGAGGCAATTGAGCAAGAAAGGAAAAAGTGTCAATTTTAAGAGAAACGTTGGAATATACGAGCTAGGTCTTGGTAAGATCGTAAGTGCAGTTGCAACAAAGAACATCGCTTTGCCTACTAAGAATAGCATGAGTGCCATGGTTGGTACGCCAGACGGTAGGATGGCAGTGGGATCTTGGAAAGGTGGCGTGGAGATCTTCTCTGCTGATGGTCAGCACCAGCAGACAGTTCTCAAACATGCGGTGATTCGTGGAGTAGGGTTCCTCTCTGACGATCAGTGTGTTATACTTGATGGCTCAAACAACCTCACACTGTACACAATAGACTACACAAAGTTGAATGTAATGTTTGAGACTCTGAGTGACGATGAAGGTGGATTTTCTAATCTCACTGTAGACGGTGATGATCAGATCTATGTTAGCTACAGGAGAGCTGACAAGATCCAGGTATTCTCACCAGCAGGTGGGAAGGCGATCCGGGAGATACCATGTGATGGTTATGAACCTGAGCAGATTACTAGTTATAATGATTACCTGATCATCACATCTGCTGAGACAATACGATTGATTGACAAACAAGGTGTTGTAATATACAAATTAACAAAATTAGGTGATGATCTATATCCTGCGGTGTCTCAAGGGAATACAATCCTGATAGCCACCGTGAAGCACGATGTTGGTTTTGTCAGCATTGAAGAGTACACTAACGAGCTGAAGCATGTCAAGAACCTCGTCATTGATTACAAGATTGAGAAGCCTGAGAGATGGTGGTACTATCTCCAGCAGTATCGATCAGGAGAGATCGCTTTCTGCACTCCAGATAAACTCTATATATTCGACAGAAAATGATGGATGACTCCCCAATTCTTACATTGTATGACAACACTGTCTTCAGGTCGTAGGCAGGGGGGGGGGGGTGCGATGTTTGCCATTAGACCAATTTTATCTGGTCAAAACAGGCATGCTGAAAAACTAAGAACAACATATTTCGTTGAAAATGGACCCTTCCCCACCCCCTTGTTCAAAAGCTTCTAACAGGCCTGTTTTTTCTGTGACTTCATAAAGAAACCAGTGGAATCAGTTATATTTGAACTACCTAGATGAAATATGGAGTTTTGGTGAATGTTTTAGAAATGACATTCCTAGATCATGTAGATCAATTTGAATGATTGAACCTTTCTAAAATTAAAAAAGTAACGTTTCTTGTAATATACTTCTGATGTGTTTATCTTTCAAGATATTATTTGTATATTACTGTTTAATACACTGAATATTTTTTTCTTTATTTTATCCAATGCATATCAGATAACTGTCCAATATTAATCAACTAGATTTTTTTAAACCTAGAATCTTGAGAGGATGTGCCATTTTTCATAATAATTTCTACTTCTTACAACTTCTCTAGTTGTGTACTAAAGAGTTAAAGAGTTATTAAAGTCGACCTATTGATTGTATGATATATGCTGTAAAAGTGTTGTAAAAGCAAGTAACAAAGTAAAGGTTATTGTTTGAATATGATTGACTGTGATGTTTTGTTTTTGTGTTCCATGTTCACTTTCCGTCTGGCAAAGTACATGGAAGAAGTGGCATGGAACTTGTCGGAAATACCTGGGGGGTGTTTCACAAAGATATTGAGTCGAACTTAACTCTAAGTCTCAAACTTAACTCTAAGTTGGACTTAAACTTTATGGAGAGCCATTTGTAGCCTAAAAATAAAATATATTCAAAAGTGAAAATTGAAGTATTTTAGACTTTTTATAAATTCCACATCAAGAACATGAAATCTCATTGATAATGGAAAATATAAATGATTTGAATCAACATTTTATGCCTTTAAAAAAAAAAAAACCAAATATTTTCATAGATGCTAACGGCTTTCCATAATTTTAAAGTCCAACTTAGAGATAGGTTCAACTTAGGATCTTTGTGAAACGCCCCCCAGGTTTATTTATTTACTTTTTAAAGATATTTTGTTTTGTCTGTGTTTCCATTGAGAGCAAATGGTATTTGTAATATTTTAGAAATATCTGAAAAATTGTGATTTTACATTACTCTTTGTTCACCTTGTACTAAAGATTTCATTAAACATCACCCTGCCATTTTCTTTGTCAAACTTGTATGTGGCCGAAATATAAAATTGTTAACATGTTCTTACATGTATGTGGGCTCCTGTGTGTACAACAAATACACTATCATCAAAACTGTTTGGACATTTTCCATACACATGTACAAAACAAATGGAGAGGTGATCGCATTTAGGTGTGCCGATCTATAAGGGGCTTAAAAACGTTAGAATTGCATTCATTCTTAGTTTTTGCACAAAATCTTTCGTCTACGACTGATTGTCAACGAAGCGGAGTTAATGTTTTGTTAATTCCGTTTGTTGCTACGGCAGGCAGCCAGTAAAAACGAATTTGTTTGATAAAATTATGGCAATGCAGGCACTACCAAACAGAACTTTGTTCATCCTAGCTCATTTTTCCTGACTGAGGTGTCATATAAAAGGGCAGAAACTCAACTTTCCAGAAATGTGATTTTCTCTTTGAAATTCAGATACCGTCCGCCAAACGACTTTTTGGTTTCCTCTCTTCAAATTCATTTTAATCACTCATGCATGAAATATGCATCATAGGAGTGGTATCAAGTGAAAGAGGATGATCTAAGCTTTCCAAATATGTGTCATTTATTAATTACAACTGTGATTAAGTTATAATAAAACATTGATAATTCTCGGTTTCGTTTTTTCTGGGATGCACTGTATATACAATGTAGTACTTTTTACACAGCTCGGTCATACCCAAGCTATTATGTAATTATTGCAGTACGTTTCAAACTTCCTTACTCTTAAGTTTATTTTCTCTTTTGTCGTCTATTAATCTCTGCTGTTCTGATATTTATAGTGTATCATTCTATAGGACGTACCCGACACAAGGCTATATCCTTTTAGGATTGATGCCTTCTTTATTGTGTCAAAACTGAACAGGCTTTTACAATTATGTACATACACCTTCTTCTTCTTTTTTCTATAGAATATGCATTTTTGTAGATATTACAAATAATGAAAGAATAAAAGAAAACAATTGTTACTTTCAACTGAAAACACATATCCAACGAAATTACAACCATTGTATATATTACAGAAAAGAGCTCTTTGTATATGTTCATTTTCTTGGAGACACACCCATACCAAAGAATTATTTGTTAAATCTAATGTTCTTACTGTGTTTCAACTTATTTCTTACTACTGTGCAATCTTACTTTTTAAACATAAGCAGAATAAGCTCCATAAATCATAATCATCAATGCTCACTTTTAATGCAGCTGTACATGACCATAATACAAGAAGCAGAAAAAAATATCATCTATGGACTGTTAATAAAAATTACGCACTATTCTCTTTTAGACATCATGCTCCTGTTATCTGGAATAATCTGCCACTAGAAATAAAGTCACTTAACTCCATGAATATCTTTGAAAGAAAACTCAAATCGTACTTAATCACAAGTGTTTGAAATTTTGAAATGATGGTTTTACTGCCTTGTGTTGTCCTGTGGTGGGTTTGTGCGGTAATATGTATTTTTTTGAATAAAATATGTCATCGTAATTGTTTATTCCTTTACAGTACTTTATTTATTAAATTTTCTATGTTATATTGAATGTTCAATGAAACTTATTTTACCTTCATTAAGGGTGGTCGTCTCGACAAATCCTCATTGTTTTGTATGGCCACCCAATTCCAATAATGCTCTATCTTGTATTGTTATCCGATGTATCGCTTTATTGTTTTATCATTTTACCTTATTTAGTACTTTTGATCGATTTATACTCTTATTCTGTCATGATTGTAATCTGTTTTGTATATTTTATTGGAATTTAATAAACTGAATTGAATTGAATTGAATTGAATTGAATTGGGTTGTTTTTTTTATATTTTATATAAGAACATATAAACAGAATACTAGACTATTTGAATATTAATCAACTGCCACAATCAGGTGGCGGTTGCCCATGCCAGAATAGGTAATGAGGGGGGGGGGGGGCTGCAGCTCCCTCAGCCCTCTGTCATGTAGGCCTATGAAATTAAGGCAACATTGTCCGTTGATAACCCCAAAACTGTTGCAAATCAAACAACGCCTTAGCTCTCTCAACCAGATGATGGTTAGTGCAATAAAGGAAAATGTCTAATATTTAATATCTTCTTTACTTTTCTCCTTTCCGGATATGATTAGCATGTTTAGCGCCATCTCCAACATTCCAATTGTAATCTCGAAGGAGGACCGTTCCACAAGACTTTAGCAACAGTAATTTGAACTCTAAATTTATAATGTTTTGTAATGGGGGGGGGGGGGGTAACAGAAAGAGAATTTTGAAAAGTTTAAATTTAAAAATTTGGCACAGACATATATTTGCTCGACAGACACTTGACAAAACGAGATCGAGGTTTCATTGGGCGAATTTAATCTGGTTATCGCTCAAAGGTTGCTGGGAATTTCCAGTCACTAGAAATAGACAGAGAGACTGAATACATACATGTATATAGTGCCACTTATGAAGAGTGTACCATTACCGGGTACATTGTAAAGGCAAAGAGTATACATGTTTACTGATTTCATATAGCACCTAGATCGATACGTAGTGACGGAAAAAGAGGTGAGTGAAATGAAATGTCCATGTCATTTCCAAAAGAAATACAGTGACATATTTCTATATTTTCATTCAATATGGTTGTATTTAGATTTATTAGGCTGACTCCCAAAAGTTTTGTTTGTATCTGCTTTATAAAATCATCGTTTTCCTTATAGACTGAAATAGTTAAGACTGGGTCTAGATGTCTAGATTGAGGTGATATACAGTGTATGAAGAGCAATTGAGCTCAGGCCAAGAGGCAACGAAGTATAACTTATTTGTTTGCCCTTCGCAAAAATAACAATTGTGATACGTTTCAGTGATTTAAATTACAAATTTTGAATTTGTCATGGACTATTATTATTATTTGTGATGTAGATATGAATGCACATGGTAAATATTGAGGTTATTATGTGATTCTTAATATAGCTAATATTTCAGCTTGTGGTTCTGCCAAGCCAGAGCAATCTATATAATTTCCTCTCCACAAAAATGATGATTTTTTTTTTTTAATTAAAAATAGTTTATACAATGCCTACTAAGATTCTTGCAACCTCATTGGTCAATTATTGATCACATGACATGCGCTATAAGTACTGTTGAACGGCATCATTTTCCAGCCGTGCAATTCCGTTTGATCCTTTCGCACCATTGCACGCTGTTGTCACTAGCGATATACATGGTGAGGTATATGGTGCGGTAAGTAATGTTGCCGTAGCAATGGTACCAATGGATCAAACAAAATTGCACTCCGCGTCACAATAATAAAAAAGCTTGGTACGCGCGGCGCATGGTATGTGCGCGCTTACTATCAGCAATTTCATCAATAGAAAAACAAACAAAAAATCGCTGAGTTTAGGCCCAGGAAAACTGTTTGAAGCCCATTAACATCTGAGGTGTTGTATAATACAAATAGTGAATGGTCTTTATTCGTGCAATGAAACAAGATTTTGCATTCGGTGAAAAATGAGACCCTCCATTCAACTCGGCTGCGCCTCGTTGAATATAGCGTCTCTTTTCTTTCACATCGTGCGAAATCTTGTACCATTGCACTCATGGCCTTTCACTATTTGTATAATATTCCAGTGTGCATACATGTACACTGTATATAGTACTGCTTTTGGTACTTCAGAGGTTTAATAATTAATTAGAAATTTTGCCTACCAGGTACTAAGTTTTTAGAGTTATTCAAAGCCTAAACTCCATGTTAAGAATAAGGTCTGTTTATTTGCATCATATCTGAAGGTAGGTTACGGATCATATTTGTTTTCGTTCAAAGGTCACAAGTTTCTAATACTTGGTTATAGATTAAGAAATAATGTAATGATTATTTTTCCAATGCCAAAATGCTGAAATGTGAATGGTAAACTTCATTTCTGAGAATTATGTTAAATAAATCTTTGTTTTGTTTTCCACGGTTTACCGTTACTAGCATGACTAGTTGCGATACATGTAAAGGTGTTGTGGTCTATTCTAGTGGATAGTTTGCTTGATTGTGAATCATGTGGTTTGCAATTTGAGTCCCACCACGGTACTAATGTCCTTTGGCAAGACAGTACTCTTGTATATTTGTAAAGCGCTTAGAGACATTTGTATTAAGCGCTATATAAAAATTAAATATTATTATTATTATTATTACTCTACATTGCTCACTCTCAACCATCCCATGTGTATAGTGAATGGGTAATGAGCGCATTATAATGGTAGGTTGGAAAAGCCAGGGTAGTAATATGATTGCAGGGCCCTCGGGGAGAACCGTATGTGTAGTGATGAGGATCTGGGTAAACAAGGCATCATACAAGGCATCATATTACTAAGATGATTATTGTTATTATTATTGATATTAATATTTTCATTATCATAATTACTTTGATCATTATTATTATTATTTTGATCATTATCATTATTATTATTATCATCATCATCTTTCTCCATTATAATGTACATTGACTGAAGAGCGGCAAACGAAACAGGTTTTTTTTCTTCTTCATTTTTTATTATTATATTCAGTTTTTGAATAACATTAATTATTTTATATTAAGATAAAACGAAATATGATATTTTGTACGCATCATATTCTGTAGTAAAGAGGCGTGAGGAAAGTGAAAAACACTCCTCTTTAATACGTTAAGATGAATCAAAGCTACACTAATCATTATGTTTTTTCCTTTTCTTTTATCTTGTATTCCTGTAGAATTCAAATCATGGCTCAAGCATTAAAGAATGTCATTGCTCAGAGTCTGGAGTGTCCTGTATGTCTGAATACCTTCACCGATCCCAAGATCCTGTCTTGTTCTCACACCTACTGCAAGACCTGTCTGGACAACCTCTTGGAATGCCATGGTAGCGACCAGATGCTCCGATGCCCTGTCTGCAGAGCTGAAACCAAGGTCCCAAACCAAGATGTCAGCAAGTTACCGGCAAATCTAGCTTTGAAGCCTCTCATAGAGGACGTGAAGAATCAATATCAGTTTTGCACGAATTGTAAATCCGAGGACAAGCCCCGAGCTGTTGTCTACTGTCAAGACTGTGGCAAATATCTCTGTATTCCTTGTCACAACATACACTCTCAGTGGCCAGACTTCATCAGTCATGAGGTCTTAGCCATGAGTGAGATCCTATCGGGGAAGGTGTCAGTACGTAGGTACCGTAAATGCAGAAAACACCCAAAAGAGGATGAGGAGTGCTTCTGTTCCAATTGCAGGAGATTCGCCTGCTTCAGGTGTGTAGTCATGGAGCATACAAACAAAGGACATCTGGTCATCGAGGCAGCTGTTTATGAAAGCAACCATGTGAAGAGTATCAAGGACCTAAAATCCAAGGCAGACAAGAAACGCTCTTGCTTTCAGAAATACATTAATTTCATTGATGAACAGAAGGAGCGTGTGAGCAATGTTCAGAAGCAGTGTACAGATGATATCAACAAAGCATATGAAGAATCAGTCTGGCAATTGACTGAGAAGAAAGAACTCCTCATTGGCGAAGTCAAGGGTAGGACCAAAAGAGTAGAGAAAGAACTGGACGAAATGAAGAAATCGGCTCAGGAGCACATTACTCACTTGACCACCATAGCTGACTTGATAACCACTAGGACAAAGATACCGTCAGATATGGATGCTTTGGCTACACACGACACTGTATGTCAAGACTTACAAGAGGCTTTCAACAAAGAAGATCCTGACTACAAGCAGCCAAGGCAAGTGAGCAAGAAAGGAAAAAGTGTCAATCTTAAGAGAAACGTTGGAATGGACGAGCTAGGTCTTGGTAAGATCGTAAATGCAGTTGCAATTTTACAGAACATCGCTTTGCCTACTCAGAATAGCATGAGTGCCATGGTTGGTACGCCAGACGATAGGATGGCAGTGGGATCTTGGAAAGGTGGCGTGGATATCTTCTCTGTTGATGGTCAGCACCAGCAGACAGTTTTCAAGGATGTTAAGATTCATGGACTAGGGTTCCTCTCTGATGATCGGTACGTTATACTTGATCGCTCAAACAATATCGCACTGTACACCCTAGAGTACACAAAGTTAAATATAATGTTTGAGACTCTGAGTACCGCTGAAGGTGGATTGGCTAACCTTACTGTAGACGGTGATCATCAGATCTATGTTAGCTACTGGACAGCCCAGAAGATCCATGTATTCTCATCAGCAGGTGGGAAGGCGATCAGAGAGATACTATGTTATGGTTATAAACCTGAGCAGATTACTAGTTATAATGAGTACCTGATCATCACATCTGCCGATACAATACGATTGATTGACAAACAAGGTGTTGTAAAATACAAATTAACGAAATTAGGTGATGATCTATATCCTGCGATGTCTCAAGGGAATACAATCCTGATAGCCTCGTTGAATCACGATGTAGGCTCGATCAGCATTGATGATTACACCTACGAGCTGAAGCATGTCCAGAACCTTGTCATGGATTACAAGATTGAGAAGCCCTCGGAAGAGTGGTACTATCTCCAGCAGTATCGATCAGGAGAGATCGCTTTCTGTACTTCTGATAGACTCTACATATTCGACTGAAAATAATGGATGACTCCCCATTTCTTACATTTATCAGTAAGTCAACATGCCACACTGCGGTGAGGGCTCTTGGCCTTTCCAGAATAGACTACTGCAACAGTCTCTTCAGTGTTCTCAGCCAGAGGGACCTTGATCGCCTTCAGAGACTCCAAAACTCAGCGGCAAGGCTTGTCTTTTCTGCTCCTCTTCGGACTCACTAACAACCTTTTTCGACTTGAACTTCATTGGCTGCCTGTACGACAGAGAATAGCTTTTAAGATCCTACTGCTAGTCTACAAGTCTCTCAATCACCAATGTCCCCAGTACATAGCTGCCCGCCTGGTTTGTAGTCTTTGAGTCAGAAAATCCGCTCATCATCATCCATTTGGCTCACTCAGCGTCTTTCTACAAAACATACTGGTGAATTGTCTTTTTCATTGGTTGCTGCAAAACTTTGGAACCAGCTACCTACTGCTGTGCAGACGGCCTCATCGGTTGACCACTTCAAGAAATTACTAAAGTCATATCTATTCTGCTAGAAATTACTTTATTATCACCCTACATATACATGTACTTTAATAACTGATCTCTGAGAAGGGACTAACTTTTGTTTATAACTGGCCCAAACAATGTGGAGTGGTTTGTGCAGCGCTTTGTAACCGCAAGGAAAAGGCGCTATATCAAATATCTTTTGATTGATCAATTACACTGTATGACACCAATGTCTTCATGACTGTAGGAAGACAAGGGAGGGGGCCGATGTGTGCAACTAGACCTTTTTTATCTGGTCAAAACAGGCACGCTGAATAACATAATATTTCGTTGAAAAAGGACCCATCCCGTCCCCTTTTTCAAAAGCTTTTAACAAGTAACAGGCCTGTTTTTTCTGTGACTTCATAAATATATATCATTCAGTGGAATCAGTTATATTTTTAACTAGATAAATGGAGTTTGGGTGACTGTTTTAGAAATGACATTCCTAGATCATGTAGATCAGTTTGAATGATTGAACCTTTCAAAAATGTAAAAAGTAACCTTTCTTTTATTATATTTTTGATGATATTTGTTTTATATTGCTGTTTATTACATTGAATAATATTTTTCTTTATTTTATCCAATGCATTTCAGATCACTGTGGGACTAATCAAACTATAATTTGTTTTTACCCAGAATCGTGAGAGGATGTGCCATTTTTCATAATAATTTCTACTTCTTACAACTTCTCTAGTTGTGTACTAAAGAGTTCAAGAGTTTTAAAAGAAAACATATTAATTGTATGATATATGTTGTAAAAGTATTGCAAAAGCAAATAAGGATTTATGATTGACTGTGATATCTTGTTTTTTGTTTTCCATGTTTCTTTTCAGTCTGGCAAAGTACATGGGAGAAGTGGCATGGAACTTGTTGGAAATTAAAATACCCAATTTATTTATTAACTTTTTGTAGATATTTCCTTTTGACTGTGTTTCCATCTAGAGCAAATGGTCTTTACAAGTTTTTGGAAAAGTCTGAAAAGTTGTGATTTTACATTACTCTTTGTTCACCTTGTACTAAAGATTTCATTAAACATCCCCCGCCATTTTCTTTGTCAAACTTGTATATGGCCGAAATATTAAATTATTAACATGTTCTTATGTGGGCTCCTATGTGTTCAACAAATACACTACCATCAAAACTGTTTGGACATTTTCCATACACATGTACAAAACAAATAGAGAGGTGATCGCATTTAGGTGTGCCGATCTATAAGGGGCTTAAAAACGTTAGAATTGCTTTCATTCTTATTTTTTGCACGAAATCTTTCGTCTACGACTGATTGTCAACGAAGCGGAGTTAATTTTTTGTTAATTCCGTTTGTTGCTACGGCAGGCAGCCAGTGAAAACGAATTTGTTTGATAAAATTATGGCAATGCAAGCACTACTTTAAACAAACAGAACTTTGTTCATCCTAGCTAATTTTTCCTGACTGAGGTGTCATATAAAAGGGTAGAAACTCAACTTTCTAGAAATGTGATTTTCTTTTTGAAATTCAGATACCGTACGCCAAATGACTTTTTAGTTTCCTCTCTTCAAATTCAGCTTAATCACTCATGCGTGAAATATGCATCATATGAGTGGTATCAAATGAAAGAGGATGATTTAAGCTTTCCAAATATGTGTCATTTATTAATTACAACTGTGATTAAAGGTATTACAAAGTTTTGGAAATTTTTTAAAATTGGCTGGATAGTGATTCTTTACAATTTTGATATATTTAGATGCCCCTATGGATGTATTACAAGCACTAACATTTTTAGCCCCTAAGACTCTTCTGCTTTCGAGAAAAATTGAATATAAAAATTTACCGGTGCTCCCGGTAAATTTTGATAAATTTGAATCATCGCGTACGGCGAGACGATGGTAGCTGTGACCATAAAAATCTCAGAATATAAAGATCTGACATATATATTCCAAACGGTAATAGCAAATCGGTCGATTTTAGTCAAATAACATTGCAGTATCGCTAAATTAATATCTTGACCTTGAGAGGGCGCTATAAAACATAAAGAGTTTATTTTTTACAATTTCATCACTTTAAACTCGATTTCAACCGCGACAACGATCAGTGAATATTGTAGGATTGCATATGCTTCCAATATGTTCATTTGAACCAAATTCATTACCCAATACCAAAACTTTGTATTACCTTTAAGTTATAATAAAACATTGATAGTTCTCGGTTCCGTTTTTTTCTGGGACACACTGTATATAGTACTTTTTACACAGCTCGGTCATACCCAAGCTATCATGTAATTATTGCAGTACGTTTCAAACCTCCTTAGTTTATTTTCTCTTTTGTCGTCTATTAATCTCTGCTGTTCTGATATTTACAGTGTATCATTCTATAGGACGTACCTGACACAAGGCTATATCCTTTTAGGATATACGCCTTCTTTATTGTGTCAAAACTGAACAGGCTTTTACAATTATGTACAAACACCTTCTTTCTTTCTTTTTTTTAGCATATGTATTTTTGTAGATATTACAAATAATGAAAGAATAAAAGAAAACAAATGTTACTTTCAACTGAAAACACATATCCAACGAAATTACAACCATTGTATATATTACAGAAAAGAGCTCTTTGTATATGTTCATTTTCTTGGAGACAAACCCATACCAAAGAATTATTTGTTACATCTAATGTTCTTACTGTGTTTCAACTCAACTCTTACTACTATGCAATATTACTTTTTAAACATAAGCAGAATATGCTCCATAAATCATTATCATCAATGCTCACTTTTAATGCAGCTGTACATGACCATAATACAAGAAGCAGAAAAAAATATCATCTATGGACTGTTAATAAAAATTACGCACTATTCTCTTTTAGACATCATGCTCCTGTTATCTGGAATAATCTGCCACTAGAAATAAAGTCACTTAACTCAATGAATAACTTTAAAAGAAAACTCAAATCGTACTTAATCACAAGTGTTTGAAATTTTGAATTGATGATTTTACTGCCTTGTATTGTCCTGTGGTGGGTTTGTGCGGTAATTGTATTTTTTACAATAAAATATGTCATATATCCGTAATTTTTTATTCCTTTACATTACTTTATTATCTTTTAAATTTTCTATATTATATTGAATGTTCAATGAAACTTATTTTAACTTCATTAAGGGTGATCGTCTCGACAAATCCTCATGGTTTTTTATGACCACCCAATTCCAATAATGCTCTATCTTGTATTGTTATCTGATGTATTGCTTTATTGTTTTGTCATTTTACCTTATTTAGTACTTTTGATCAATTTATACTCTTATTCTGTCAAGATTGTATTATATTTTGTATATTTTACTGGATCTGAATAAACTGAATTGAATTGAATTGAATTGAATTGCATTGGGTTGTTTTTTGATATTTTATATAAGAACATATAAACAGAATACTAGAATGTTTGAATATTAATCAACTGCCAGAATCAGGTGGCGGTTGCCCATGCCCGAGTAGGTAATGAAGGGGGGGGGGGCTGCAGCCCCCTCAGCCCCCTGTCCTGTAGGCCAATGAAATTAAGGCAACATTGTCAGTAAACAACCCGAATCTGTAATAAATCAAACAACATCTTAGCTCTCTCAACCAGATGATGGATAAGGTAGTGCAATACCGGTAAAGGATAAGGTCTAACATTTAATATCTTCACTTTTCTCCTTTCCGGACGTGTATAGCGCCATCACCCTGTCACGCTTAAGGTCGCCATTTTAATTAAAGAACAGTAGATAAGTGTATAAGTGTATAAGACGCACCCCCGACTTTGAATTTTTTTTGGCGGCAAAAAAGTGCGGTCAAACACCGTTAATTACGGTACACCCTTTCACAGTTAAGGTCGCCATTTTAATTTACAAGTAATCATTGCGCCATCAATGTTTTCAGATGCGCATATTGTCGCGTCACTGCCTGCATTGCACGCTCACATCATATTGACATGGCGCCATTTTAATTTATGAGTAAACAAGTTTGTTTACTCGTAAATTAAAATGACGCCCATGTCTGTGCACGGGCACTCTTGTAACCGTGGAAGAGTGTGTTGTAATCTCAAAGGAGGAATGTTCCACAAGACTTTTGCAACAGGACCTGTAATTTGACTCTAAATTTTAAATGTTTTGTAATCGGGGGGGGGGGGGGGTAACAGAAATAGAATTAAAGTTTGACACAGGTATATATTTGCTCGACAGACACATGACAAAACAAGATTGAGGTTTCATTGGGCGATCTTAATCTGGTTGTCTGTCAACAGTACTTAAAAATAGACTGACAAACTATTAAAATACATACAGGCATATTGTACTGCTTATGATCAGTGCACCAGTCAAATAAAGGCAAATATTATACATTATATATATATACTATATTAGGCAGGCTCCCAGACACCTTGGAGGCTTTGTTTGTATCTGGTTTATAAAAGCATAATTTTCCTTAGACTGAAATAATTAGAATTGCAAATCCTAGATTCTAGCTAGATCTAGTTAACTTGATTTAATTGTTAGAACTTTAATCCTAACAAAATCCTAGGGAATTTAGGAGACTAGTAGGGCATTGCAAGAAAGTTGAGTTGCACTCGATTGCAAATATCAATTGCAATTGATTGCAACGCCTCATAAGAGTTGAGGTTCTGAATCCCAGCCCAGCCCTAATGCCATTTAGAAGATTTGTACTGCGTGTGTGTGGGGGGGGGGGGGGGGGAGGGGCGGCGTGGAAGCAGGGCGTACGTGTGCTCCATTGTCTCCATACAGACGATTGTCAAACTGAAAACGAGGTTTCAATGGGCGATCACAATCTGGTTGTTGATCAAAGGATGCTGGGAATTTCCAGTCACTAAAAATAGACAGAGAGACTGAATACATACATGTACATGCATACAGTTCCACCTATGAAGAGCGGACCATTACATTGTAAAGGCAAAGACTATACAAAATACTGATTTCATTTCATATAACACGTAGACCAATACGTAGTGACGGAAAAAGAGGTGAGTGAATTGAAATGTCCATGTCATTTCCAAAAGGAATACAGTGACATATTTCTATGTTTTCATTCAATATGGTTGTATTTAGATTTATTAGGCTGACTCCCAAAGACTTTGTTTGTATCTGCTTTATAAAATCATCGTTTTCCTTATAGACTAAAATAATCAAGACTGAGTCTAGATGTCTTTGAGGTGATACATGAAGAGCGATTGAGCTTAGGCCAAGAATTAAACCAAGTATACCTTGTTTGTGTGCCCCATGGAAAATAATGATTTTGGTATGTTGCAGTGATTTAAATTTTTCATGAATTATTATTCTTATTTGTGATGTAGATATGAATGCACATGGTAAATATTATAGTATTAAAGATAAACTCCAGTACTAGTAAAAAAAAAAAATAATAATTCTCACAGAATCAAACGAAACTTACACTGAATGTTCAAGATTACAAATAAATGACATGTGCCAAACAATTTGGGAAGAAAATGTATACTGGCTGAGTAATGAGCATAGAAAGACAAGGAAATCAAGGTAGTACTAGCCCCGACACCATGTGTGTTGTCCCATATATAGCTTTCTATGTGAGTGCTTGTTACTTTACCAAGACTCGGTCAAATTTATTATGATTTTGATGACTCCAGAACCTTGCAGTGCACACCAATATTTACATGCTACATGATCAACTGTTTCTGATCCTTTCCACACCTTTTCTTTCACAATGAAATCGCATTACCAGTACTAAAGTTTATCTTTAATGACTGCTTTGAGAGAAATAGTTGTTTTTATACGCTCAAGGGAAGGTTAGAATTGTGCTATTGCCCGTGGCGTGCCGAGGGCAATAGCCCAATTGTAACCTTCCCGAGAGCGTATAAAAACAACTATTTCTCAAATATTAAAGCAGTCATTAATACGTTTATATGCCAAAAAAAAAAAGAGTCAACTTATGACACCACCTTGGCCTTTCTCTAGTTTATCTGCACGGTTGTTTTTTATGACTAGATCTAGATTCTAGTCTAAGCAAGATATTTTTACAATTTTGGGGGTGGGCCGGCCCTGTGGGGAATATGGAGAAAAACCTGCGCTTTCATATGACACCTCACTTATTGAGTATCACCTACAGGATCACGAGCAATATTAGTTTGAATCTCTGGTAATTAAAACATCGACCAATTTAGCAGGAGTGCGCAATTCCGCGCAATGGCCAATGCATAGGGATGTGTGCAATCTCTACGGTAAGGATTTTAGCACTACTAGACCTACTAGAATCTAGTCCTACTAGACTCTAGATCTATTTTGAAAAAAAATTATGGAGAGTTTCACGTATCCTTTTTGGTGTTCTTGCTGTTAGCAAGTCTTGCATTTAATCATCATCAAGAAGTTGAAATCTTGGGAGAGTTTCTTTAGCCATTTTTGCCTTGTTTGATCGAGACTGAAATTACCAACCAATTCTTCGCACACGTACGGTATCCTCGATCGCTCAAACCAGTTTTTAACATGTGAACCTATGGGTATTTTACCAATACTGAACTATTTTGCCGGTAACCATGGTAACTGGAATTTTACCGGGAATTTTACAGGAATAGTTAAAGTTTATGACTGCAATTTCGACCAATCAGATGGCTGGATTTCTTAAGTGAGGTATATAATTGAGGGTATTATGTGATTTTTTTTTGATTTTTTTTTTTTTTAATTATTATAAATAAGTATATTCCAGTGTGCATTCATGTAATTACATGTACACTGTATATAGCACTGCTTTTGGTACTTCAGAGGTTTAATAATTAAGAAGAAATTTTGCCTAAGTTGTTCAAAGCCTAAACTTCATGTTAAGGATAAGGTCTGTTTATCTGCATCATATCTGAAGGTAGATAACGGCTCATATTTGTTTTTGTTCAAAGGTCACAAGTTTCTAATACTTGGTTATAGATTAATTAAGAAATAATGTAATGATTATTTTTTCCAATGCCAAAATGCTAAAATGTGAATGGTAAACTTCATTTTTGAGACTTTTGTTTAAAATGTTTGTTTTGTTTTACACGGTTTACCGTCAACCATGGGCTTCAAGTGGGTGGAATGTATTATGACTTGTATACGTCAGATTTTCACAAAATTTCTACTAGCATGACTAGTTGCGATAGATGTAGATGTGTTGTGGTCTATTCTAGTGGATAGGTTGCGTGATTGTGAATCACATGGTTCGCGGTTCGAGTCCCACCACGGCACTAATGTCCTTTGGCAAGACAGTACTCAACATTGCTCACTCTCCACCCATCCCATGTGTATAGTAAATGGGTACCCGTTAGGAATAAATTCTGTAAATGCTTATGAGCACATTATCATGATAGGTTGCAAAAGCCGGGGTAGTAATAAGATTGCAGGGCCCTTGGGGAGAACAGTAAGTGTACTGATGAGGATCTGGGTAAACAAGGCACCATACAAGGCATCATGATTATGTTATTGTTATTATTATTGATGTTATCATTATCATTATTATCATCATCTCTCCCCATTATAATTTCATTTTTCATTGTTACATTCAGATTTTGAATAACATTAAATATAAAGACCAGTTCTGGTCATGCGATTGCATTGTGAAAGAAACGTTGTGGAATCGATCAGAAAAGGTTGATCATCCAGCATATAAGTATTGGTGTGTACTGCAAGGTTCTGGAATCATCAAAATGATAAGAAATTTGGCCCAGTCTTCATGAAGTTACAAGCACTGTACACAGAAAGATATATATGGGACTATGCACACGTGCGCGACACGTGCGTTTATCTCTCACAGTCCAATAAATAAACTAATTTACCAAATATATCAATAAGTAGGCGGTTTCCCGACAAAATTTTTATCATCATTTTTTAGTCAAAACATATTCTTTCACATGATTGGTAATAAAGAGCTTCCATTTCATTTTTTGAAATTGGGGCGTTTCCAATACTGGTCTTTACCTTTAATTATTTTTTATCAAGATAAAAAAACAGAATATGATATTTTGTACGCATTATATTCTGTAGTGAAAAGGGGTGAGGAAAATGATAAACACTCCTCTTTAATACGTTAAGATGAATCAAAGCTATGCTAATCATTATGGTTTTTTCTTTTCTTTTATCTCGTATTCCTGTAGAATTCAAATCATGGCTGATACATTAAAGAATGAAATAGCTCAGAGTCTGGAGTGACCTGTATGTCTAAATACCTTCACCGATCCCAAGATCCTGTCTTGTTCTCACACCTACTGCAAGACCTGTCTGAACAACCTCTTGGAATGCCATGGTAATGACCAGATGCTCCGATGCCCTGTCTGCAGAGCTGAAACCAAGGTCCCAAAACAAGATGTCAGCAAATTACCGGCAAATCTAGCTTTGAAGTCTCTCATAGAGGACGTGAAGAATCAATATCAGTTTTGCACAAATTGTAAATCAGAGGACAAGCCCCGAGCTGTTGTCTACTGTCAAGACTGTGGCAAGTATCTCTGTATTCCTTGCCACAAGGCACATTCTCTGTGGCAAGACTTCATAAGTCATGAGGTCCTAGCAATGAGTGAGATCGTATCAGGGAAGGTGTCAGTACGTAGATACCGTAAATGTAGGAAACACCCTAAAGAGGATGAGGAGTGCTTCTGTTCCAATTGCAGGAGATTTGCCTGCTTCAGGTGTGTTGTCATGGAGCATACAAATGAAGGACATCAGGTTATCGAGGCAGCTGTTTATGAAAGCAACCATGTGAAGAGTATCAAGGACCTAAAATCAAAGGCGGACAAGAAACGCTCTTGCTTTCAGAAATACATTGATTTCATTGATGAACAGAAGGAGCGTGTGAGCAATGTTCAGAAGCAGTGTACAGATGATATCAACAAAGCATATGAAGAATCAGTCCGGCAATTGACTGAGAAGAAAGAACTCCTCATTGTTGAGGTCAAGGATAGGACTGAAGGAGTAGAGAAAGAACTGGACGAAATGAAGAAATCGGCTCAGGAGCATATCACTCACTTGACCACCATAGCTGACATGGTAACCAATCGGACAAAGATACCGTCAGATATGGATGCTTTGGCTGCACACGACACTGCATGTCAAGACTTACAAGAGGCTTTCAAACAAGAAGATCCGGACTATAAGCAGCCGAGGCAATTGAGCAAGAAAGGAAAAAGTGTCAATTTTAAGAGAAACGTTGGAATGGACGAGCTAGGTCTTGGTAAGATCGTAAATGCAGTTGCAACAAAGAACATTGCTTTGCCTACTAAGAATAGCATGCATGCCATGGTTAGTACACCAGACGGTAGGATGGCAGTGGGATGTTCGACAGGTGGCGTGGAGATCATCTCTGCTGATGGCCAGATCCAAGAGACAGTTCTCAAGGATGTTAAGATTCATGGACTAGGGTTCCTCTCTGATGGTCGGTATGTTATACTTGATCGTTCGAACAATATCACACTGTACACACTAGAGTACACAAAGTTGAATGTAATGTTTGGGAATCTGAGTCGCTGTGAAGAAAGATTGACTAACCTCACTTTAGACAGTGATGATCAGATCTATATTAACTACTGGATAGCTGAAAAGATCAAGGTGTTCTCACCAGCAGGTGGTAAGGCGATCAGAGAGATACTATGTGATGGTTATGAACCTGAGCAGATTACTAGTTATAATGATTACCTGATCATCACATCTGCTGATACAATACGATTGATTGACAAACAAGGTGTTGTAAAATACAAATTAACGAAATTAGGTGATGATCTATATCCTGCGGTGTCTCAGAGGAATACAATCCTGATAGCCACCGTGAAGCACCATGTAGGTTTGGTCAGCATTGATGAGTACACTAACGAGCTGAAGCATGTCAAGAACCTCGTCATTGATTACAAGATTGAGAAGCCTGAGAGATGGTGGTACTATCTCCAGCAGTATCAATCAGGAGAGATCGCTTTCTGTACTTCTGATAGACTCTACATATTTGACTGAAAATGATGGATGACTCCCCAATTCTTACATTGTATGACAACACTGTCTTCAGGTCGTAGGCAGGCAAGGGGGGGGGGGGGGGTGCGATGTTTGCGATTAGACCAATTTTATCTGGTCAAAACAGGCACGCTGAAAAACTAAGAACAACATATTTCGTTGAAAATGGACCCTTCCCCGCCCCCTTGTTCAAAAGCTTCTAACAGGCCTGTTTTTTCTGTGACTTCATAAAGAAACCAGTGGAATCAGTTATATTGGAACTTGAATGGAGTTTTGGTGAATGTTTTAGAAATGACATTCCTAGATCATGTAGATCAATTTAAATGATTGAACCTTTCTAAAATGTAAAAAGTAACCTTTCTTTTATTATATTTTTGATGATATTTGTTTTATATTGCTGTTTATTACATTGAATAATATTTTTCTTTATTTTATCCAATGCATTTCAGATCACTGTGGGACTAATCAAACTATAATTTGTTTTTACCCAGAATCGTGAGAGGATGTGCCACTTTTCATAATAATTTCTACTTCTTACAACTTCTCTAGCTGTGTACTAGAGAGTTTAAGAGTTTTAAAAGTTGATCTATTGATTGTATGATATATGCTGTAAAAGTATTGTAAAAGCAAATAACAAAATAAGGATTTATGTTTGAATATGATTGACTGTGATATCTTGTTTTTGTTTTTGATGTTTACTTTCCATCTGGCAAAGTACATGAGAGAAATGGCATGGAACTTGTCAGAAATATCTGATTCATGTATTCACTTTTTAAAGATATTTTGTTTTGTCTGTGTTTCCATTTAGAGCAAATGGTATTTGTAAGTTTTTAGAAAAATCTGAAAAGTTGTGATTTTACATTACTCTATGTTCACCTTGTACTAAAGATTTCATTAAACATCACCCTGCCATTTTCTTTTTCATACTTGTATGTGGCCGAAATATAAAATTGTTAACATGTTCTTATGTGGGCTCCTGTGTGTAAAACAAATACACTATCATCAAAACTGTTTGGACATTTTCCATACACATGTACAAAACAAATGGAAAGGTAATCGCATTTAGGTGTGCCAATCTTTAGGGGACTTAATTTAAATGTTGATTTGCTGAAAAACTATAAAAACTATTCAACTAGCAAGGAAGAGAACAAGAAAAAAAACGAACTGTTCCCCAGATTGTTGATTTTCTGATCATCTATTTTAGTGATTCGGTGACAACCTAAGGATATTAAAGATTTGCTGACGACCCCTTACCGGACACCCCTAATGGTATTTGTCTGAGACGTGAACGATGAGAAAGAGCTTACCTCCAGTAGTTCAAACACCTGGTTTCCGAACTTTAGGGGACTTAATTTAAATGTTGATTTGCTGAAAAACTATCAAAACTATTCAACTAGCAAGGAAGAGAACGAGAAAAAAAATGAACTGTCCTCAGATTGTTGACTTTCCTGGTCATTTTTGGTGGGGATTGGCTGACAGCCTAAGGATATTAAAGATTTGCTGACAACTCCTTTACAACGACATCCCTAATGGTATTTGTCTGAGACGTGAATGATGAGAAAGAGCTTACCTCTAAAAGTTCAAAAACCTGGTTTCCGATGGTAGAGAGACAGTCACATGCACAGGACTGGAGGACGCTGTTCGACGAGTCCTGGAGGATTCTGGGTAATGCCCCTGATAACAGCTTCTTCCACACTTCAACCGCCTGTAATCAAGAGGAGTGAGAGATTTAAATCCATAAGTCTGGTAATTGATGGATGTGGGTTACATCGATACAATAAGGTCTTGCCATGGGCCACTTTATGTGAAGCAGGAGGCTCAAACTAACAGGCTCCTTGTGCACTTGGGCTCTTAAATTCACTTGTGAATACAATTTTAAAAGTGAAACTTAATAGGGGCCATAAGCAACAAACCTTAAAATTTCAATCTGGGACCCATTTCACAAAACCTTTTTTCAATGACAAATGACAAAAATCAGTGACAAATCTGTTGATAACTAATCAGAAGCAAGGATTTCAGTAGCTTATAACAAAAACTGTCATTTGTCACTGATGATAAGTTTTGTGAAACACCCCCCTGGACTGTGAAAAAAAATTAGTATGGAGCACTGGAACAATAATTGTAAGATAAATTGAAAATAGAAATAGATTCAACCTATACCATGAATAAAGCCCATGTCTACCTGAAGTATAGAAAGCTCTTTGACCCAACTCCAGTCATTAGATTCAATTAGAACTCTGCACCTCCAGTACTCAATCACTGGGGAACATTCCAATTTCAGTGAGTTGCCATTTAACAGGCACCCACATGATAATCTAACCAGAGGCATTCATGCCGCGCCCAGTGCCAACTTAACACCGGTGTGGAGATGAGGAATGTAGATATAATTCCTTCCTCGAGGATATAAGTGTGCTGTGCTGAGCATTGAATCCCCAACCTCTGCACCCACCCACAGTCAAGTCAACCACTTGACTACAACACCTCTACGTCTATGTTAACTTACCTCTTGGGGTTGAAGAGGAGGGTTGAGTTTCACTGATTTATCCACCTCAGGATCAAGCTGCTCTAACAGAGCCTTCCCAAGCTCTTCAAGAACCTACCAAGAAATGACAATGAAGATTACTTTAGTGATGGCACAGACTTAGATCTAGATCTACCAGTAGTTTTTGTTTGGTAAGTTATGAAGTTTATTTACGAGATTGACAAAACTTTGCCCTTCACGTCAACAATATAACACAAAATTGTCGGTAAGACATGTGCTATTCTAGACAGTTATTCTAGAAATGTCCAGTACCATTCATTGTAGTCCCATATGTACGAATTTGTGCTGTTTTCATGGTTTTGACTTGCTTTTTTTTTTTTACTCTTGTGGTGCAAAGGCCGCACCTAGACTTTTTGATATTTTCTCTTCCAAAAATACTGCGGCCTTTACACCGGCAAATATGGTATTACAGATAATGCACATTGCAGGTAAAAGGTGAAGGACTTAAACAAATTGTACCGTCCTAATTTTTATGCCTTTGATGGCAAAAAATAATCTCTAAATTTGCTCTGAAACGCATTTCCACACAATTACAATATTTTAGAATCTGAGTATCACCCAAAAACTTTCTTTCGTGGCAAAATAATTCAATTGTGAATATCTCAAGGAAATTCTAAGATACATCTACATGGCTGTTTATCAAAATAACAATACCAGTTTTGCTAATTTGAAAAAAAGAAAGGCTGATCATTCCAGCTTGTTCTGAATAAGTTAATTAAGTTTATACCTTTAAGACTGTGGAGTTGTATTTGTGAGTCCCTATCTGACAGACATTTGATGATAATATGATTCAATTTGAAGAAGAAAAGCTGTTCTATTTAGCCCTTTGAAAATTCTATGTCCCGAAAGGATTAATAAAGTAGTACTTTAAAGGCATCGCTTAACAATGTTAAATCTAAGATGCATGGCCCTACGTGCTATCAGTGTCTGTGATACCGTGTAATATTGAATACCTTAAAAAATTCTGCTTCAAAATGATCAAGAAATGCCTCAAAAAAGTAAAAATCTTTGAGTGACCAGTTTTACCATACTTGTTTTCTCCAATAGACCGTAGTGTTATGAAAACTGTATGGAAAAACCCAAAAATTTGGTTTCGATTTCCAATCATAAATATCTTGATAATCAGACATGCGATCGGCTTGTAAAAGCCATGGGGTTCCTGAATGACCTAAAGGTTTATATTTATGATTGCAGCATGAGCTAAATCCAGGATTTTGTTTTAGAATCTGAGACAAAGTTACCAGATCCCTTTAAGACTGTGGAGTTGTATTTGAGAGTCTTTATCTGACAAGTATTTCAATGATAATATGATTGAATTTGAAGAAGAAAAGATTTTCTGTGTAGCCCTTTAAACAGTCTATGTCCCAAAGGATTAATAAAGTAGAACCTTAAGACTGTGGAGTTTTATTTGTAAGTCCCTATCTGACAGACATTCAATGATGATTTGTTTAGCCCTTTAAACAGTCTATGTCCCGAAAGGATCAATAAAGTAGTACCTTAAGACTCTGGACTTGTATTTGTGAGTCCCTATCTGACAAACATTCAATGATGATTTGTGTAGCCTTTTAAACAGTCTATATCTAGAAAGGATTAATAAGTAGTACCTTAAGACTGTGGAGTTGTATTTGTGAGTCCCTATCTGACAGACATTCAATGATGATTTGTTTAGCCAGTCTATATCTAGAAAGGATTAATAAGTAGTACCTTAAGACTGTGGAGTTGTATTTGTAAGTCTGTATCTGACAAACATTCAATGATGATTTGTGTAGCCTTTTAAACAGTCTATATCTAGAAAGGATTAATAAGTAGTACCTTAAGACTGTGGAGTTGTATTTGTAAGTCTGTATCTGACAAACATTCAATGATGATTTGTGTAGCCTTTTAAACAGTCTATATCTAGAAAGGATTAATAAGTAGTACCTTAAGACTGTGGAGTTGTATTTGTAAGTCTGTATCTGACAAACATTCAATGATGATTTGTGTAGCCTTTTAAACAGTCTATATCTAGAAAGGATTAATAAGTAGTACCTTAAGACTGTGGAGTTGTATTTGTAAGTCTGTATCTGACAAACATTCAATGATGATTTGTGTAGCCTTTTAAACAGTCTATATCTAGAAAGGATTAATAAGTAGTACCTTAAGACTGTGGAGTTGTATTTGTAAGTCTGTATCTGACAAACATTCAATGATGATTTGTGTAGCCTTTTAAACAGTCTATTTCTAGAAAGGATTAATAAGTAGTACCTTAAGACTGTGGAGTTGTATTTGTAAGTCTGTATCTGACAAACATTCAATGATGATTTGTGTAGCCCTTTAAACAGTCTATGTCCCGAAAGGATTAATAAGTAGTACCTTAAGACTGTGGAGTTGTATTTGTGAGTCCCTATCTGACAGACATTCAATGATGATTTGTTTAGCCCTTTAAACAGTCTATGTCCCGAAAGGATCAATAAAGTAGTACCTTAAGACTCTGGACTTGTATTTGTGAGTCCCTATCTGACAAACATTCAATGATGATTTGTGTAGCCTTTTAAACAGTCTATATCTAGAAAGGATTAATAAGTAGTACCTTAAGACTGTGGAGTTGTATTTGTGAGTCCCTATCTGACAGACATTCAATGATGATTTGTTTAGCCAGTCTATATCTAGAAAGGATTAATAAGTAGTACCTTAAGACTGTGGAGTTGTATTTGTAAGTCTGTATCTGACAAACATTCAATGATGATTTGTGTAGCCTTTTAAACAGTCTATTTCTAGAAAGGATTAATAAGTAGTACCTTAAGACTGTGGAGTTGTATTTGTAAGTCTGTATCTGACAAACATTCAATGATGATTTGTGTAGCCCTTTAAACAGTCTATGTCCCGAAAGGATTAATAAGTAGTACCTTAAGACTGTGGAGTTGTATTTGTGAGTCCCTATCTGACAGACATTCAATGATGATTTGTTTAGCCCTTTAAACAGTCTATGTCCCGAAAGGATCAATAAAGTAGTACCTTAAGACTCTGGACTTGTATTTGTGAGTCCCTATCTGACAAACATTCAATGATGATTTGTGTAGCCTTTTAAACAGTCTATATCTAGAAAGGATTAATAAGTAGTACCTTAAGACTGTGGAGTTGTATTTGTGAGTCCCTATCTGACAGACATTCAATGATGATTTGTTTAGCCAGTCTATATCTAGAAAGGATTAATGAGTAGTACCTTAAGACTGTGGAGTTGTATTTGTAAGTCTGTATCTGACAAACATTCAATGATGATTTGTGTAGCCTTTTAAACAGTCTATATCTAGAAAGGATTAATAAGTAGTACCTTAAGACTGTGGAGTTGTATTTGTAAGTCCTTATCTGTCAAACATTCAATGATGATTTGTGTAGCCTTTTAAACAGTCTGTATCTAGAAAGGATTAATAAGTAGTACCTTAAGACTGGGGAGTTGTATTTGTAAGTCTGTATCTGACAAACATTCAATGATGATTTGTGTAGCCTTTTAAACAGTCTATATCTAGAAAGGATTAATAAGTAGTACCTTAAGACTGTGGAGTTGTATTTGTAAGTCTGTATCTGACAAACATTCAATGATGATTTGTGTAGCCTTTTAAACAGTCTATATCTAGAAAGGATTAATAAGTAGTACCTTAAGACTGTGGAGTTGTATTTGTAAGTCTGTATCTGACAAACATTCAATGATGATTTGTGTAGCCTTTTAAACAGTCTATATCTAGAAAGGATTAATAAGTAGTACCTAAAGACTGTGGAGTTGTATTTGTAAGTCTGTATCTGACAAACATTCAATGATGATTTGTGTAGCCTTTTAAACAGTCTATATCTAGAAAGGATTAATAAGTAGTACCTTAAGACTGTGGAGTTGTATTTGTAAGTCTGTATCTGACAAACATTCAATGATGATTTGTGTAGCCTTTTAAACAGTCTATATCTAGAAAGGATTAATAAGTAGTACCTTAAGACTGTGGAGTTGTATTTGTGAGTCCCTATCTGACAGACATTCAATGATGATTTGTTTAGCCAGTCTATATCTAGAAAGGATTAATAAGTAGTACCTTAAGACTGTGGAGTTGTATTTGTAAGTCCGTATCTGACAAACATTCAATGATGATTTGTGTAGCCTTTTAAACAGTCTATATCTAGAAAGGATTAATAAGTAGTACCTTAAGACTGTGGAGTTGTATTTGTAAGTCGGTATCTGACAAACATTCAATGATGATTTGTGTAGCCTTTTAAACAGTCTATATCTAGAAAGGATTAATAAGTAGTACCTTAAGACTGTGGAGTTGTATTTGTAAGTCTGTATCTGACAAATATTCAATGATGATTTGTGTAGCCTTTTAAACAGTCTATATCTAGAAAGGATTAATAAGTAGTACCTTAAGACTGTGGAGTTTTATTTGTGAGTCCCTATCTGACAGACATTCAATGATTATTTGTTTAGCCCTTTAAACAGTCTATGTCCCGAAAGGATTAATAAGTAGTACCTTAAGACTGTGGAGTTGTATTTGTGAGTCCCTATCTGACAGACATTCAATGATGATTTGTTTAGCCCTTTAAACAGTCTATGTCCCGAAAGGATCAATAAAGTAGTACCTTAAGACTCTGGACTTGTATTTGTGAGTCCCTATCTGACAGACATTCAATGATGATATGATTCAATTTGAAGAAGAAGAGCTTTTCAATTTTAAAAAGTATATGTCCCAAATGATCAATAAAGTGGTACCTTAAGACTGTGAAGTTTTATTTGTGAGTCTCTATCTGACAGACATTCAATGATGATTTGATTCAATTTGAAGAAGAAAAGCTTTTCTATTCAGCCCTTTTAAAAGTCTATTTCCCGAAAGGATCAATAAAGTAGTACCTTAAGACTGTGGAGTTGTATCTGTGAGTCTCTATCTGACAGACATTCAATGATGATATGACTAAGGTGCATGAGGATGCCTCTCATGATATGAACGTATCCTTTCACCATCTGGGTTAACACTTGGAGGGACTCAATCCGCACTGGTAGAGATTCTATGCTGTACCTAGAGGCAAAGAGAAAAGAGGAGATATGCAAGGACAGAAATGGAGATAGAGAAAGAGAGATAGAGGCACAGAGAGAGAAAAAAGAACAACAAAATAGGGACAGAGAGAGGAGGGCAGAGATGAAAATACAGAGATGGAGATAGAGAAAGAGAGATAGAGGCAGAGAGAGAGGGTGGCAGGACAGAGAGAGAAAAGAAGAACAACAAAATAGGGACAGAGATAGAAGGGCAGAGAAAGAGGGGCAGAGATAGAGGGGCAGAGTTAGAGGAAGAGAAAGAGGGAGACAGTGGGAAAGTAAGAAAGTAGGGGAGAAAGGGAATAAGAGAGAAAGATGGAGTAAGATAGACCACGAGGAAGAGAGAGAGAGACGGACAGCAAGAGAGAGAGAGAGACAGACAGACAGACAGAGAAGAAGAAGAAGAGAGGGGAAGAATATTCAATCGAAAGGATTAGTATTCATATTCTGATACAATCAATTGACTTTCCTTTCATCCCTACTATTCTAATCAATTAGTGTAACACTCAATAAAGACTATGAAGACATGCAACACTTTCAAAAATATGTCTACAGTACTAAAACAATGAATATGCGCCTTTTATCCAAATCTTATTTTCATTCTCTAAAGTGGACTTTTAAGACGTTTTTATGTCTTCTAATAATAAGAGTTTTAAAAAGTTTCTATGATAAGAATCGTTACCACGTTTTTCAACCCACCTTTCATTGAGACTATTGGCTGCATACTCTGATGTGTCAGCAGGCAAGCAGATGTCACTACACAGTGTCACCAACCAAGACATACGGACACCACTATCAGTCTCTGCAGCAGAGTTCACCGTCCTGTCTTCAGAGACCTCTGGTCCTCCAGAGGCACTTTGTCCATCTCTCAATGACAACCTATCCAAGGCTTGTTCAGTTACATCCGCTCCTCCTGCACTGGGGACACCTGAGGCCTGTTCTGGATCCTGTCCCACCATGTCAGCAAGGCTTCCTGATCCTCCAGGACCGTCTCTTCTGCTTTCGTCCGAGGGACTTTCAGCATTGTCCGATGACCGGTTGGCTTGGAGCCGTAGCATCAGGGTTCCGGAGCCACCTGCCTTTGGTCTCTCGCTGCTCTCCATGAGCTTGGTGACTTCATCCAGCGGGGGGCTGGCACCTAGGACAGCTCCTACACATGTCAGACAGGCTGTCCTTACGTTGCTATCTATATAGGGAGAATTCCAAACGAGACACACTGTGACTTCATAATCTTCATTTCTCATCTAAACTGTACATTCTCTTCATACATATCTGGTACGTATAGAATCTAGGAACATCTTGACATTTCAAGCATTGTGTTTCTATGTGATATGTATATGATCCTTGCATACCTACATATTATACTCATCATGGCAGTTTGTGGATGTAATATGCACTGGCATAAATATCACCGAACCATATAGCAATTAGGCATTACAAATAAACATACACACATAGCTCACATAGTTGGTTTGTGTTTCGATTGTCATATTACTGCCTTTAATAATAACATATTAAAACAGGACATGTACATTTAAGGTAACATTTACATAACTGTCAGATTGCAAAAGAAGAAGACATGAATAAGCATTATCACATGTATTTCATTGTACCTCTCCTCTCCTCTCCTCTTTGACCATGATCAACAATAGATTCTTTTATAACTTTTTATGTAAAGCGCTGTGAAACAACAGTTAGTTCGTAAGAGCGCTATATAAATGACTTTATTGTATTGTATTGTATTGTATTGTAAATATTGCTGTTTTGCAATGTTGAACTGGCACAACTAAGTGAACATACATGTTTGCAGTTTTCTTGATGAGTTTTTCAGAAATTGTCCCAGAGAAATTAATAAATGACACGGAAGCAAATAAATTCACAAATATTTCTGAAATTCAAATATAAGATCTGATCAGGAACACAGTGATTGGAGGAGGGTAGGGGCTATAATACAAATATGTTAGATATCGAGTAGTGATGATGGTATTACCTCTGTGGCAGAAGAATGGTTTGAGCGCTCTGATGATCCTGGTGAGGAGGCCAGCTTCAAGATGATTGTAAGGAACATTCATAGCTAACATGGAAAGACACTGTAATAAAAACAAGATAAAAAGTAGATCGTAATTTGAGATATAGCAAAACAGGAATAATAACAATGATTATAATAGGTCCATTTATATAGCACAGCCACTGTAAGAATATACTCTACTGTACTTAATACAAAGTATCATAGTAATATCATCAAAGTAATATTATATCTATAAAACACTTAGACACATTGTTGATGTATTAAGCGCTACCGTATATATATAAGCCAAATATTATTATCATTATCAAATCATTAACTCAGCCGTAGCTGAGCTGCCATGCCATAATAAGGCGCTAAAGCATTCTAGGAATTTCTTCCTACCGGGTACCCATTTACTTTACCTGGGTGGAAGAAGCATTAATATGAGAGGTAAATTGATAATTGATACATTGACATCACTACATGCTTAGTTTTTTTGTGGGGTATTCTAAAGCTAAGCCCGTCATTTTTTTTAAGTTACAAGAGTTAAGGGCCCTCTATTGTTTAATTCAGTCTGGTCGCTGATATGATATGGAGTATCTTTCTCTTGTTTTCCGTTGCTGCCATCACAAAAATTGAGGAACCTGGAAATAGCTTTCGGACACTTACATACAACGCGCATGCATAATACGTGTACTGCGTAGGCCACTGTACACCGGTTTCAGGTTTCATGTTGTGAATGCCATTGGTTTGACAGTTACAAATACTTCCACATAAAATTGTGCAGACAATCGTCTCGATGGTATCAATACAGGGGGGTGTTTCACAAAGATCCTAAGTCGAACTTAACTCTAAGTTGGACTTAACATTATGGAGAAACAATTGTAGCCTTAAAATAAAATATATTAAAAAGCAAAAAGTCTAGTATTTTAGACTTTTAATAAATTCCACATCAAGAACATGAAATCTCCTTGATACTAGAAAATAAGAATAATTTGAATCAACATTATATGCCTTAATATTTTCAAAGATGCTAATGGCTTTCCATCATTGTTAAGTCCAACTTAGAGATAAGTTCAACTTAGGATCTTTGTGAAGCACCCCCTGGTGCGTGTTCATACCTTGATGATCTGGGTGATTGTAGTGTGAAAGCTCTCTGCTAATAGAGCCAATAGAAGGCTTCTATGGACCTCCTTGATGGTACATGCTAGTGTGTAGGAGAAAGGTGTGAATGCTGTTTTCTTCTGGACCCTGTTCATAGAGGGGGGGAAAAATAAATTATATTACAGATGGGAACACACACGTATGGATCTACTACATATGCTCCTGCACCACTTGTTAGTAACCAATTTCTCACCAATTTTTAAACTTCCAAACTTCAACAGACACTATACATAACCCTATAAAACCTAACATACAGCCAAAACCCTGTATATTCAGATTTCTTGTTCTTCCTATTAACCCTATTTTAACTGGGCTATTTCAGACCAGGTTTTTACTGGGGGGGGGGGGTCAAATTGACCCCCCCCCCCTAAGATCTCGACCATTTCACCGCCGATCGCCGCGAAAATTTGCATGCATGTCAAGTGAAGTGTATAGAATACTGTGGTAATTTCAAATTTTTTAAAAATTCACTCAATTGCATATTTATGGTAATTTATGCAAATAAGATCATACAATTCACATTTTTGCCCATAAATCATACATTATTCATACTTAAGCATTCTTTTTCACTACATATATTTGTTAGACCATTTGGAATAATAATACAACATAACAAATTGGAAGAGCCAGGTTATTCCTTATGTTATCTCTTGTTTTGATAATTTCTTATGTATTTCATTGTTTTTTTAACTTATGTATTTTTATTGATTTTGTTGTTTTATTTCATTTATAACTACAATACAACTATTTTGACCCCAAAACAAACACCTAAACTTTAAACAAGACTAAATAACCAATGTTTTATCTCTTTTTAGAAAAAATGACATTTCCATGTTTTGTACACAAATCACAAAAATGAATGATTTTCGGGCTGACATGCAAAGACAAAAGGTCATGTGACTTTGTAACTATACGTCCAATTTTCAAAAAAATCATTTTAAAAGATGTGTAAGACTCGAAAAAAAAAAGTCATGAAAGAAAAATGTTATACCTGTCGCGGTTTCGGAGTAGTCGCGAAATTTCTACAGGGGGGGGTCAAATTGACCACCCCCCCCCCCCCCCCAGTTAACATAGGGTTAAAGGTATCCTGATAAAATTTGAGTACTTACCTATCATCAGCTGCGATAAGGAACTGCTTGGAGCCATCTAGGAGAGCCATGATGACTGCAACACTTGCCACCCTGGCCTTTGGGGAGGGGTCCTTTAACATACAGGTGAAGAGGGTCTGTGTGTTGTGACCTCCTGTGGGAGGAGAGTCTGGTACGAAGGCTGACCAGAAACCGAACATCTGTCTCTTATCCGTGTTCTGGGCAGAAAGCAAACAAGAAATGACAGTTTTTTTTTATAAATGTAATGCTTCCTGGAAGAAATTTCAATTATTTAAACATATTTGTGGCTTACACCCAGTAAATAGACCAGTGATGGCCTGGTGGTAGAGTCGCTGCCTGGCAAGCAGTAAATGCAGGTTCAAGTCCCGCTGGTTCCAAGATTTTTTCTGACTTGTTTTTCAATACAGATCTATCAATCGATCTTATTTACTGGGTGTAAGCCACAAATTTGTTTAAATAAAAGAAATGACAGGTCCCTAATATTATACAAGCTAATATGAGTTAACCCTACAATTTTGGAGCAAGCGCCAAAGCCCCCACTGTAATACATGCAAACTGCATGAAAGTGACGATATTCACTATCAAACTGCAATTTTTTCTTATTTCGGTATAGTCAAGTTTCTTTATTGTTTCCTACAATCAATTATCTGCTGACCTAAATGTCTTCAAGTTACAGTTTTGTACTGATGTTGATAGTAACTCAATGCCTGCTACTTCTACTGAGGGGGAGGGGGGCATTATAAGGGAGTGCCAGGGTATGTCATGCATTTAAATATTGCTAAGTCATACACATGTGCATTGTCTCTTTCATAGACTCATTAGCCAGTACTCATAACAACTTCTTTATACCAGAGTACAAACCCTACTTAGTAAGTGGCAGGAGTAAGCCCATTGGTTTACAGAGTGCTAAGCGTAAACCTCTTCATCATATAAAATTGACTTAACTCTGTAATTAAATGAACACTATGGAATTGAATTCTCAATATGGGCCCATGTGAAAGATAAGTTGTCATGCCCAAATAAAACCTCCAACCCCTTCCAACCATATCTCTTACTTTTTCTTTTTTTCTAGGTTTATTTAAAAACTCTATCTCACCTTCACCACACTGTGCAGACACCCTAGAGATGCCTGTCTCACTTTAGAGGATGCTGATCTTAGTTTTGATACCTGCCCTCCCTCTGAATCCGAGTACTCTGACTCTGAACTGCTCACTCTACCCCAGCTCGGCCAGAAGGAGAGTGTGTCTGGGTTGGAAGAGCCATCTGCTGTGGCCGTTCCATCAGGTTGATGTCCTCCCTGTTTGATGGAAACTGTTGGACTTTCTTCCTGTTTCTCTCGTTGTTGTTTTGCTTGCCTACACAAAGATAGTACATGGTTCAAACTAATATTTTAATTCTCACATTTTATACACAGGAATTTGTATTACCGTATTTGCCGGCGAAAAGGCCGCAGCGCCGCAAAGGCCGCACACGCGATTTTGACATTTAAAAAAATAAATAAATAATTTTAAAAATTGTCGGAGGCGGGATATGAACCCTCCCCTACAAATGTTGATATGACCCAAATCACCGCCTTAGACCGCTCGGCCATCCCGTCCCTGATGCTATCCCTTGCAGTTTTCTCTTGTGTAAATATTGAAATGGATTCAAAATGGCGACTTCGCGCGCTGGATGCTTCGCGGCAGCTCCGTTAAACAGGCCCTTCTTTTACTTTTGCAATGCATTGGCACGAACATAGATCAAGATCTATCTGCAGATGTTGTTTTGGGAAGTTTATTTTCGTCTTCATGTCAACAATGCAAGATAAAATTGTTGGTAAGATGTGTGGAAATGTCCTGTACCATAATGGTATAGTTATTGTACCGTTCGTAGTCCCATATGTGCAAATTCGTGCTGGTTTTGACTTTTTGACTTTTTTTGGTTTTTTACTCTTTCGCCGCAAAGGCCGCACCCCAAATTTTTGATATTTTCTCTTCCAAAAATACTGCTGCCTTTACGCCGGCAAATACGGTATGCAAGTTAACAATCAATCATCTAAAATTCAACGGAGCGAACCTGTATAATTTCCAGCCTATTTTCAGAAATTTTTAGCTATATCAACAACTGAAGTGAACACTGGTAAATCGATATGTGAAAAAGGAAATAACATATATGAAATTGAAGGACCAAGAGCTCCCTGAGTAGTATGATTAACAAATGTAATATCTCTTGCTTTGTCTAGTGGCTAAAGGTGGTAATCCTATACTGTTTTCACACTGGCAAAATTTTGCTTAACCCTGTGGTTAGCTGGCCCTGCAAAATAGCAGAGCTAACCCCGCAATTGTGGTGCTAACTCCTGCTAACTCCTCAACTGCAGTGCCAAGCAAATGAATGAGAACAGAAACGAACTAGATGGAATTTTGACTGCGCGCAGTCGAAAATGATGCCTCCCCCATAGAGCAATTTAAACAAGTTTGGAGTTTAAATCTCCAGTGGTTATTGAGATATCATGATAACAATCTCAATGTATGGAATTTCATAAGTTGACCTCTGTGACCCTTGACCTTTGACCTACGTGCTCCAAAATCTAATCAGATTGTCTTCCTATGGTGATACACACTATCATTAAGTTTGAAGTTTAAATCTCCAGTGGTTCTTGAGATATTATGATAACAATCTCAATGTATGGAATTTCATAAGTTGACCTCTGTGACCCTTGACCTTTGACCTACGTGCTCCAAAATCTAATCAGATCGTCTTCCTATGGTGATACATACTATCCTTAAGTTTGAAGTTTTTACATCTCCAGTGGTTCTTGAGATATCATGATAACAATCTCAATGTATGGAATTTCATAAGTTGACCTCTATGACCCTTGACCTTTGACCTACGTGCTCCAAAATGTAATCAGATTGTTTTCCTATAGTGATACACACTATCACTAAGTTTGAAGTTTAAATCTCCAGTGGTTCTTGAGATATCATGATAACAATCTCAATGTATGGAATTTCATAAGTTGACCTCTGTGACCCTTGACCTTTGACATACGTGCTCCAAAATCTAATCAGATCGTCTTCCTATGGTGATACATACTATCCTTAAGTTTGAAGTTTAAATCTCAAATGGTTCTTGAGATATCGCGCTAACAAACTCAATACAAGGAATTTCATAAGTTGACCTCTGTGACCTGTGACCTTTGACCTACGTACTCCAAAATCTAATCAGATCGTCTTCCTATGGTGATAAATACTATTCCCGAGTCTTAAGTTTAAATCTTAAATGGTTCTTGAGATATTGTGATAACGGTCAAACGGGACGGACGTACGGACGGACGTACGGACGGACAACCCGAAAACATGATGCCTCCGGCACCACCTTCGGTGGCGGAGGCATAAAAATAGTCCGGTACTACGCAATGGAGCGTATCGCAGCTGGCCAGATGCGAAGTAAGGAGCCCACTGTCCAATCATAACATTTACGATATCCGGGGCTAACGAATTGCAGTGAGAACAGCGTGAATTTTCTTACTCCGGAATAGGCACTAGTAAGGGACTAAAAACAGCGTGTGTGAAAAGCCAAAAAAGTTAGTCCGGGGGTTAAGGATAGTACGGGGCTAAGCAAAGTACGGGGTTAAGCAAAACCAGTGTGAAAAGAGTATCAGAAAGGACCATTAGTAAATGGCAATATCAAAGGATTTTTTTTGTTTTGTTTAATGAATTAAATGGATAAAAGACATACACTGTATGTCCTATGGGACGCACAACAAGGAATCATCCTTTAAAGGGAAAATCCACCCTGATATCATATTGGTTTTTATGGAAGCAGAAAAATGGGATACAAAAAAGTTGTGAGAGTTTGAGCAATATCCAATTAAAAATAGGAAAGTTAAGGATATCTAAAGTTGTAATCAGTGAAACACAAATTTGAAACTTTTCTCAAACTTGCTCTGTACAGGAAATTCCATAAACTTTTATTTTTCTTAGTTATTGATGATGGAAGAGATTTGTTTCGTACAGGGGTTGTATCAAAAGACATTTGCAATAATTACCATACATACAGAGTGAATATATGATTGAAAATTTTCTGAAGGGAAAATATGAATTTTATTTTTTTAGTACAGAGCAAGATACGTCACAGATTTGAGAATTTGTGTTTGATTGATCGCACCTTCAAAAATTCACAACTTTCTTGTTTTAATCAGTTTTCGCTCAAACTTTCACTGACCTGCTTCTCTCATTTTTCTGCTTCAATCAAAACCAGCTTAGTATCAGGTGGACTTCTCCCTTTAAACTGGATGAGGTTTCTACATTTGCCACTCTCCACCCAGGTGTTAAATGGGTACCAGGTAGGATGCAAAAGTTAATGTGGTTAGATGAGCAAGTAGGGACGTGTAAAAATGACGCCTGGCTGGATTGCTCCCCAGGGCAGGGAGCGGAGAATGTATATACATTGTGTGCGGGTAAGCCTGAATCCGATGACAGGGGTAACAATATATAATAAAAATAAATAAATAATTACAGTGCTTATATAGTGCCTAACACTTACTTTGTCAGAAGTCTCTAAGCGCTCTACAATAATCCAGCATAATAATAAAGCGCTTATACAAATTGTTGATGTATTAAGCGCTTTATAAAAGCTGAATATTATTTTTATTATTATTATGAGATGAGGTTTCTGCACACTCACTCTTTCTCCTGCTGCTTCTTGCCTCCTCTCTTCTTGTTCTTCCTCCCTGTAGATGACTTGGGTGTTACACCTTGTGCTCCCCTCCCCTCTGAAACATCATCCCCTTTCTGCTGTGTACTGGGTTTGGCAGGGGATGGGCTGGTTTGGTAGAGGGAGGAAGGGAAGAGGGTGGAAGGGATCTGCAGGTTGGTACCAATGCCTGGTAGACCGTACAGGGAATAGCTCTAGGAATAAATAGAGAGGAATCATATTGATGTTGTACACAAAGAGTAATAACAAATGCAGAGGAGCGGTGAACGATTTACATCTGGGAAGCTCTGAAGAGCTCTGGTAAAAAAAACATTATAATACAGCTATAAGAAATTTCCCTTTTCCTCCAGCAAAACATTATTAATAGTTTTCATTAAACAGAATATCATCATTTCATTTGTTAAAGGTACATAGGGTTAAGACTGCAAGGTATGATTTTGGTTCATAACAAAAACTATACAAATGCACTTGAAAGAAAGATAAACTATTTCAAAATTAGGTCTAGACACATGCATGAAGTTTAAGAAACAGAGAAACATAAAGAAGAAATTTATTTTCCACTATGTTTAAATGTTGCTCATTAAGCCGTTGACTACTGAATTCTCTCATTCCCAAAGGCTTAATACAGTAGCCATCCGGTTCCCGTAGTCAACAGGTTAAATCAGGTACGTGTTAGTGAGCCATGGCCAAGTTTTATAATTCACACTTTGGTAAACATAAACATCCCGTCCTATTGCAATCAAATCCTTTGACGATGAGAACCTCGTAGAGGTGTCGTGGACGAGTGGATATGTCACTGGACTGTGGATCACAAGGTCCGCGGTTCAAGTCCCACCGCGGCACTAATGTCCTTTGGCAAGACATTGATCTATATTTGCCACTCTCCACCCAGGTGTTAAATGGGTACCCGGTAGGATGCGAAAGCTAATGTGCTTAGATTAGCGAGTGTGCGCTTGTAAAAATGACGCCTGGCTGCAATGCTCCCCAGGGAGTGCAGAATGTGCATACATTGTGTGCGGGTAAGCCTGAATACGATGACCGGGGTAATAATATATATAAAGCGCTTTGAGAGGGCCTTCGGTCCTGAAAAGCACTATATGTAAGAACTACATGTAGCTATTATCAGCTATTATTAGAGTAGTGTAACTCACTCACCTTTAGAGCTGCCAAGACCGAGCCCAGATGGTCAACATGGATGTTCTTCTGGGCAGACAAAAGGTTCTGTAAACCACGAAGACATCCTAATAGGAACTAAAACAAAGAGAAAATCAATGTAGTGATTAAACAGTACGATCAAACAAAGGGGCTTCAAAATCATTATAAGCATTTCTGATTAAAAAGTGAAAGAGGGAAAATCAAACTGTAGTTACAATTTCATTTAAAGTTTTAGTTTCCTTTGAAACTTTCATTCAGTGGACTTGGTATAGCACCAGGTATGCACTGTATCAAATCTACAGTACCTACATGAACTGGCATATATACAATTTACAGTCTCCCTTTTGAAATACTTTGGTACCCCCCTTCCTCCACAGTTATTCTGAAGCTTAAAATCCCTCAAATCCTGACAGGTGTAGAATGTTCTAGTGAGCATGCTGATGCCCAGCTATTAACGTGTACCTGGTAATTTACCACAGCACAAATTCTCAATCTCTCAACACAAAAGCAGGAATAAGGTATACTTTGTATGATTTTATGAAATAAGTTTTTCAGTAGAGACTGGGATATAGGGCTCATAACATCAATATAAAGTTGTAAGCATACCTACTAAGTTTCTGTACTTACTCTAACCTGTGTGTAGTCATCACAACCAGCTGGTTTGGGAGTATGAAGCGCCGATAAGATTACATCAAAACTGAGACTAAGAAGAGGTTCACTGATCACTCTCCCATCGTCACTCCTGTTTCATATCACAGCAATGGAAGAAAAAAAAGTACTTCTAGATTAGTTGAGAGATTGTTTCAACTAAATCATGAAAAATAAGCAGTCTGCCAGGTGGAGGAACCGGCCAGTAGTAATTGAAAGCATGTCAACTAAATTTGGACTGAGGTTCACAAATATTTTTTTGAGGCATAAACAATCATTGACTACTGAATTTTGAGAACTTGGGCATACTTTATGCAGAAAAAATGTGCATACATGCATTTCACTTTTAAGAGCAATAATTCATGCCATATTGGTTATTTTGCATATCAAGATTATATCTGTTTCTCTTAAAATGATATTGAGCTTTTGCTTTGGACTGCTTTTCATCTTTATGGTTTCTCCAGGTTTTTAGAATCTAATTTAAAAAGATCATCATGAAAAAATAGAAAATCAAATGGTACATAATTTGATATTGATTACTTACTTCATACAAGCATTAGCAATGCAGAGGATAGCAGTCCGTCTCACCTCGAGGTCATGTGACAAGACCATCTTCTGCAGGAGTCCTGGAGGAGAAGGCATCAATATCTCCTCAAGAAACTGACAGGAGAGAAAGGAAAAAAGACAGATTCAATATCAAATTACAAAATTACTAACGGGAGAGGCACAAGCCCAATACAGGGGGTGTTAAACAAAGATCCTAAGTTGAACTTATCTCTAAGTTAGACTTAAAAATTATGGACAGCCGTCCGGAAAGCCATTAGCAACTTAGCATCTATGAAAATATTTTGTAAAAGTTATTTTAAAAGGCATAAAATGTTGATTCGAATCATCAAGGAGATTTCATGTTCTTGATGTGGAATTCATAATAGTCTAAAATACTTGAGTTTTCTCTTAAGGATTTTTATGAAACACCCCCCAGGAGTCAAACTCTTGGAAGAATGGCTCCATGGTCAGATGCATATGTCAAGATTTTTATAATGCACTTACACGTAGGTCACTATTTCCCATTTTCTGATATTTATTTCTTTGTTAACATTTGCAGTTCATCACGATAAGCTAAGCATGTTCTCCACTCCCTGGGGAGCATTCCAGCCAGGTGCCATATTTTACAGACACTCACAACGCTGAGCAAACTTCATTAACACTCCCATTCTATTGGGTACTCATTGAACACCTGGGTGGGGAATAGCAAATGATGATTAATGTCTTACCAAAGAAAGTTAGGGCCGGGCTGGGATTTGAACCCTTTACCATGTGATCTACAGCCCAGTGACTAGTCCGCTAGACCACAACACCTCAACAAAGTTAGTTGTGCTTACCGTTTCACACTTTGGTCCATTTTCATAGAGCACAGCACCGAGAGCCCTTAGGGTGTCCGGAAGCATCCAGGATACACATTGCTTGCTCACTCCGATCACAAACTCTAGCAGCACTGTAGTACTGGGTTTAGATAGCTTGACCTGGAAAAAGGAACAAACACAACTGAACACCATCACACTTCATACTAATTAACTGACAGACTTTGGTAACCATCAAGTTGTCTTGAAGACCTTCACACGTTATGCTTCTATTCCAAAATGCAATGAATTCTACTTTTTGTGTCTCACTTCAAAAATTATTACCTCATTTGGAATTTTACTATTCAATTTGGATAGTAATTTTGAATGTTGTACTAGATTTCATGTCTATTTTCAATTGGAGTAAGCTGGTCCAGATTTTTACAGCTTTAGGAATACCAGAATAATTACATACCAGAGGGAATTCAAACATCCAATACGGTAAATTTCATCAGAGTGTGGTGTAAGTAAATATTTTTTCAAACCTCTTTTTTGAATTTTTCACACATAAGTGAGATTTTCACTCAGCATTATTTTTCTGTTGCATTTCTATCTTTGTAACCCGAGCTTTTTCAGAGCTTTAACAAAGGTATCCAGACGACCCGAGCTAAATCGCTCACTGCCCGCATTATTTTCATTATTTTTTGTAACGTCACAGTAACATAACAAATTTGGGAAAGATTTCCTTTTGCAACAGCAACCTAAAATTTACAGCATCCCTGTTAGGTTAGTGTTAGTGATAGGGTTATGCCCTTAATAAATAATAATGAACAAATCTGCAGTATTATTCATTATAACCCTATTGTGAGCGCATGTGCAGGTTTAGCGTTCACATGCTGTAAATTTTAGGTGGCTGACGCAAAAGGAAATGGTACCCAAATTTGCCAAATGAAAAAGGTTAAAAGATTAGTGATTTCAATTTTCCCAAAATTCATGAATTCCTCCAGACCAACTTGCTAATTGCCATCATGGATAGATTTTCCTGGAAACCTACCTTTTGATGAGTAATGATGACTATCAGCTGGCAGACTTTGGTAACCATCAAGTTGTCTTGAAGAGGGACTATACGGCATGCTTGGCATAAGATCTGGCCAGCATCCTGTCATGAATTGAAAAAGGAGATGAAATTTACGGTAATGATGAAAAATGAAGGAAACCGCAAGACATAAGGACAGAGGAAGAGAGACCATTATTCATGGAGAGACTAAATTGTTCAGTATAGTATTCTCCCTGTAAAATGATAACAATTAATGCACTTGGAACTTTTGACAATTTCCTGGAATTTCAGGCAGCAAAATATTCAACAAGTTAGATGAATATTAAATATTGCAAGAATGTGTTGTCACAAAAATGTCTGCTTTCACAGAAATCGTAAGAGGTGGAATAGATTTTTTTTTTTAAACAGCTCTATATGTCTTATTGATATTATGATTTGCCATTCAAATATTCAACCAATCAAGTCTTTAATCTCGTCTTTATTTATTAATACAATTAGACTAGGTCTAGACCGAATTTTCCGTCTCTTTCGTTCGTTAGCCTCTTATTGGGGTAGGGTCGGCCGGCTCTCTCTTTAGAGACGGAAACCGTCTATACACATTCCCTTGATAACGCCACGGCCATTTCAGGTCGTAGCGTTTTGCCCCCAAAATCCCCCAAAATGTCATTTTACCTCGTGCATATCCAAATGTAAATTAAGCCTAGGCTATAATACATCGGTTCCACTTACTAACTTGATTGAAATAATCAGTTTAATAGTCCCTTTTTAGGAATTTATGGGTCAAAATCGAAATCCTTGTTGAAAAAGATTTTCAAAACGGATTTTGATTTTGACCCATAAATTCCTAAAAAGGGACCATTAAACGGATTATTTCAATCAAGTTAGTAAGTGGAACCGATGTATTATAGCCTAGGCCTAATTTACATTTGGATATGCACGAGGTAAAATGACATTTTGGGGGATTTTGGGGGCAAAACGCTACGACCTGAAATGGCCGTGGCGTTATCAAGGGAATGTGTATAGACGGTTTCCGTCTCTAAAGAGAGAGCCAGCCGACCCTACCCCAATAAGAGGCTAACAAACGAAAGAGACGGAAAATTCGGTCTAGACTAGGTCTAGAGGTCTAGATCTAGACCTAGAGTCTAGACTATTCTAGACCATTTTGTTGTGACTTGCGACTCTTTTTTTTTAAATGAATGAATAAAAGGAAAAAGTAAGAGAATTTGGTCATAAAAATGTTAACAGGATTATAATATATGGGAAATAACATGATAAAGCATAAAGCCGAAAGGCATAATCATTCTTAATTTTGTGATCAATCTATGCATGGAGAAACATAAAAATCAGTGAGTGGGGCTTCACAAATCAAATTCATAAAAACTTACCTCGTCAATCAACCCATAAATAGAATAGTCTAGAGAATTGAATTCATCCAAAAGAGCATTAAGGGTCTTTCTACTATCTTCATTGTTAGATGGCACTAAATTCCGTAATTTAGAAACACAAGCTCTGAATTTCTGCCTCTCTTCTGAGATAAATTTTCGATCCATGTTGCACAGCAGTCTGAATGGAATTCAAGATGGCAGCGCCCATGAAAATTTGTCGTGCCTGTTTTTCAAGCTCTCGAAAATTTCTTTTTGGACCACGTATCTCAGCAGTTGGCACGCGAAACTTTGCTTCCAAAGATACAGCTCCGCAGAGTGAAGATGAAACGCATTTTGGATTCGAGAATGTGTCTAAAGCAGAAAAAACTGAGAGAGGTAAGATAATGACAAAAGCCTACGGGCAGGTAGGACAATCTCCCCCGTCGCTAGCGGTCTAGACCTTCGGTGGAGTTTAGTGGTGGTAGTGTGGTGGTGGTGGCCGGTGATTATATATTGATGGCAGCGCAAGTCGCAACTTCTTCCATACTTGTTGTTACATTTTAGTAATGTAACAGTAATTTTCATAAATTTCTCCTTTGCATTTGAGTCACGTGTTAGATACTGTATAGATTCTAGACCTAGATTTTATGTTATTTTATTTTTATGTTAGACTAGAGTCTAGATCTATGTTATTCTTATTGCAAATCCGAGTATGATTACTATGAAGGAGCGCGAGCATAGGTGGAGGCTGGCATAGACCAAATTTTCTGTTTCTTTCGTTCGTTAGCCTCTTATTGGGGTAGGGTCGGCTCTCTCTAGGGTCGACCCTACCCCAATAAGAGGCTAACGAATGAAAGAGACGGAAAATTCGGTCTGAGACTGAGAGCCGACCCTACCCCAATAAGAGGCTAACGAACGAAAGAGACGGAAAATTCGGTTTATGGCTGGCATAGTCGATAGCATAATCATGAAAGACACGATGATATCTTTAATCATGTTAATAATCATAACCCATGTATTGTAATCTAACGCCTAGAAGGAAAAAAAAAGACTTGGAGTACATCTAGACTTATAAAGTCCCAGATCTAGAATGAGCTGATTTATGCTGAATTGGCAGATACTGCATTGCCAATTTGATACTTACTTTAACACAATACTCAATAGCGATTAGTGTTTAAAAAATGTTGTTTTGAGTGTTGCTGAATTCAGCAAACACGTACACCTCGAGTATAGCTATGTACACTAAACTAACAGCAGTATAAACAAAAACTTGTTTTTCAGTTCATCAAGTGTTCTCCAACGTTGCCGACAGTTATGACACCATGAACGATGCTATGAGCCTTGGGATTCATCGTCTGTGGAAGGACTATTTCATGCAGGCCATGCTCAAACCAACACCTGGAACCAGACTCTTAGATGTTGCTGGTGGAACAGGTAAGTTGGTCTTCTTTTTCTTCTTCTTCCTCCTTTTCTTCTTCCTCCTTTTCTTCCTCCTCCTCCTCCTCCTCCTCCTCCTCCTCAGGTAAGTTGGTCTTCTTTTTCTTCTTCTTCCTCCTTTTCTTCCTCCTTTCTCCTCCTCCTCCTCCTCCTCCTCCTCCATAATCTGCCTCCTTCAATACTGAAGATTCTTGCAGATTTATTAACTGGGTTGTGCAGGTGGACCACTACAACAGGGTTTCTTTGCAACTATCCTTAAGCGTTCACTTATAAGGCATATGTTCTGCAATCAGAAAGAAGAACCTTTCTCAGGCCATCTGCATTTATTTTGCAGATCGCAATGATCTAGGTGGATGTAAACCTGTGGGATTCAATTTGATATACCGGTAGGTATAACTATAAGAGGCATTTTTTATAGACTCAACTCTAGCCCTAGTTATCTTAATGGAAATTTTGCAAGAAAAAATTAAAACTTCATGACATTTTCTATCTTCTGGGGATTATTCTTCAAACTTTTAATGGGTCAATTTTCATCATCATCCTTAGGTGACATAGCCTTCCGCTTCTTGGACTACATCAACCACCTGAAACAGGATCCAGAGTTTACAGAGGAGTGGCCGGACGAGATCAGATGGTCAGGGTTGGAGACAGGAGAGGATGCGATCCAGCGGGGAGATGGAGACCCAGAGGGGGCGGGGCAAACCGTGCCTGTGGAGCAACATGTGACCGTGTGTGATATCAATGAGGATATGCTGAGGGTAGGAAAGAAGAGAGCTAAGCAGAGAGGCATACAGAGTGGTAAGGGTGTGGCTTTCTTCCATTTCATTTTCAAAAGCAGTAGTTATTGGCAGATGAAATATCTTTCAGATATGATGCAGTAAACTGTTTAAAGGGGATGTACATGTACATTTCTGTATCGTAACAGATTGGAGAGTATACTATATATAGGGCTATTGTTGCACCCCCCTCCCCCACACACACACACACGCACAATAATACTCCCTGACATTCATTTTAGATACATGTGTTGTTGTTATTGTTTGTTTTGTGTTTATGTTGTTTCTTTTGGGGGGGAACCTTTGGCTTTGGCAATTTGACTGGGGTATTTGTCAAGACTGTGTGCATAATAAATGGTCTCATGTGAAAATGTGCTTTCCAGTAAATGAGTTTTTGTTGATATTGTCTCTAGCTAGTCCAAAGATCCCAATTCATTCCTTGATAAACATTCAGTATTGCCATACCAGTTTTCTCTGGAATTCCATTAACACAAAGTTATTTTTTAATCCTTAAATTCTAATAAAAATGCATCTTTTGTTACTGGTATTGTTTCATGTCTGCAGGTATATCTTGGGTGTGCGGCAATGCAGAGGAGCTTCCCATAGCAGACGACAGCATGGATGCATACACCATTGCGTTTGGTATCAGGAATGTAACAAATGTAGACCAGGTAAGATGCACGGTTGAATGTCCGAGGTGGATTTGGGAGGGGGAGGGACAGGGGGGCAGGGATAAGCAGGAGATACTACCTGCACAAGGGCAGATGATAATAATAATAATATTCTGGGTTTAGGCCAAATAAAAAATAAAAAATGTTTAGCGTCCTGTTTTTTTGAAAAATAGGAAGGAGGAGGCCAATTTTTTTTCTTTTCAAAATGGCCGCTTGGTACATTTTTCCGGACAGTCGGGCTATTTTTTCAAGATTGCCTCCGGTATTTTTTTTTTTCTTCTAAAAATCAGAAATAGATCATTTAAGCAGTATGTTTTAATTCATTTGAAGAAAAAAAAATATTTAAATTTCTATTTAAATTTTTTTTTTTTTAATTGGAGGCGGCCCCCAAAACGGAAGCGGCGGGGATGCTAAACATTTATATTTTTTTTTACCTGGCCTTATATAGAGCGTAATATATCAACAATGTCTCTAAGCACTTTACAGATGTATTATTGCCTCGTTCAGTGGATTCAGGCTTGTCCGCACACACTGTATGTACATTTTCCACTCACTGGGGAGCATATTCCAACCAAGCGCCATTTTATGGACGCTCACAATGCCAAACAAACTATCGTACATGGACTTTCTCAGATCAAGGTCATTTGTAAAAAACTGTAAAGCCCATCAAAACAAATGTTGGCCTATTTGGATGCATGTTCATAACAGTTGTGTAATCATTATTGATTTATGCACTGGCTGGTCATTCTATGATTTTTCTTTTCAAGAGGGCAAACTAAAGGTATTGTTTAGTCCCTCCATGACTTTGGCAGTGATTATCCTAAAATGTGGGACGTCCTCATGTTCAAAAGATTTGTGGATATTTTGGGATATTTCAACCATGTGTTAGTTATGAACTGGTCTATTGTTTCCAGAGCATAATGTGTTGTATGATCTTTTTAATGATATGTGCAATCTTTTTATGGCAGGCTCTGGACGAGGCTTACAGGGTGCTCAAACCAGGAGGTCGATTCCTCTGCTTAGAGTTTAGTGAGGTTCAGAATTCATTGCTGAGGATGTGAGTAGACTTGGCTTAACTTATACTGTTAATAATAATAATGGCCACTTGTATAGCACTCATATCTGCCATGCAGTGATGCTCATGGCCCTGACACATGATTACATCGATAGTAGCTGAGCCGACAGATTAATAAGCGCTCAAGCGTGTGAGGTATCCATCTACATCTGGGCAGAGAGTGGCAAATGTAGATTTATGTTTTGCTAAAGGACGTTCGTGCCAGGCTGGGATTTGAACGGCATACCTTGTGATCTGTAGTCCAGTGACCACAACACCTCTACTTTAATATGTTTACCACCACACTCTATGAAAGAGGAATATGAGATTTTATTTCCCATGAGAAACTTTTAATTTGCAGGTATGGTGTAGCTAAAGGAGACAGTGTGCCCCCCCCCCCCTTAAAAAAAAATCAAATTCCAAAAGAGAGACAGAGAGAGAGAAAGAGAGAGGGGAAGAGGGAGACGGAGAGAGAGGGAGAAAGAGTGAGAGAGAGAGAGAGAGAGAGAGAGAGAGAGGGGGAGAGAGGGAGAGGGAGAAAGAGCAAGAGAGAGAGAGAGAGAGAGAGAGAGGACTGGGTGAGACATGAGAATGACATGATTGGACCTTCTCCCCATCCCATAAGTTGCCCTATTAATTTCTCTTCCATATATTCAAAACAATTTGCTTTGTTTTACATTTTGGCAGGGCCTATGATAGATATTCCTTTGATGTGATACCGGTCCTTGGTGACGTCATTGCGGGTGACTGGAAATCATACAAGTATCTGGTTGAGAGCATCAGACAGTTTCCAAACCAGGTAAAGCATTGGTTTTCACCTTGTCTATTAAAGAACCTGGATATTAGAGAATATCTTTTCGCCATTTGAAATGTAATTTAAAGAACAATTTCAACCTAATATAGCCAAGTAAAATGCAGTGGCATGAAAAGAGGCATCTGAATAAAAAGGGCTAACTATAATCCACAAATAATAATCCAGATGGCATATAATGTCACTTCCTTATGTGGTAATGGTATCATTCAAATGTTGGCATACATATTCAGGGAGCATTGAGTATCAGTTGCATCATACTAAGACAATATTACCGCTATTATATTCAATTTACCTTAAAAATTAAGACATGGATATGTATACTTTAAAGTTAAAAAGTATATTCACTGAATGATCTCCTGAAAAATGAAAAGTTAAACGTTAAACGTGTAATATGTACACAAGAACAGACTTCTATTCCTTATCATATATTTTGCTTTTCTCCACTTCTTATACAGAAGGAGTTTTCTGCCATGATAGAGGATGCAGGTTTCAGTTTAGTGAGACATGAAAACCTTTCTCTGGGCATTGCTGCCATACACTCTGGATTCAAGTTATAGGACACTAGGATTAGCACATTCCTGCTGTGAGTTTTCAGTTTGTCGCAACAACTGTGTTCTTGTGACGAGCGATGTCACTTCAAGGCATCTGCATATCAAGGAGCTCCGCCTCTATCTTGCTGCCAACATCTACCGAAGGAACCAGGAAACAGTTCAGTCTGTGTGCGTTGATTGCATTCATACTTTCACCAATCTGCTTCTCTAATTTCTCAGAGACTCGTTTAGAAATCGAACAAAGAAAAGAGAATTGCCGACATCATATTGAAAAACAAGTGACACAGCTAACATAAAGCCCTTTGTCCTGTTTCATAAAAAAATGTTTTAATAAAAAGTTAGAGTAACTGTTATAAGCTACTAAAATCATGGCATTTGATTGGCTAAGAGCAAATTTGTTGTTGCTACGAATTTTATGAAACAGGCCCCAGGAACAGTGTTAAACTCAACAATTATGACAGAAATGTGAGTATTTTACTCAGTTTTCGGCTAAAGCCTTGGTCACAAATGCCATTACGAACTGCTACGAACGCTGTACAAACAATTTTTTTCAGACAATGGAAATGCGGGAAGACAATGGAAAAATGGAGATTTGTACAAATGCATTGTTCGTACAAACCTTTGTGACCGTAGCTTTAGGTAAAATACTTGGCCAAGTTCATTGGTAGATACTTGAAGCTCTTTTTTTTACCAAGTGTTTTAACCTTAAAAAATGAAAAACATTGTTTATAAAGGATCATGTTTTTCCAGCATCTTTCGGATGGTGACGTTAAAGGTCGGTCCCAGACGTAAATAATCATATCTGATTGATACACGTAAAACCCCAATTACACACACACACACACAGCTATCTACTACAGATGTGGACATACAGTTAACATTATAGTAAATATGCCTTTATGTTCGCCTAAACCATTAACCACCTACTATATGATATAATAAGGGCTAAAACTAGAAATTAGCTTTAATATATGCATCTTATGAACTGATTTTCATATCATTCATTTACAAAATATACTCTGCACAATAGTTAGTTCAAGAAAGTTCCATATCTAACTGAAGCCAATTTATTTTGGAGGCCTTGATTGTCAAGCATGTGGTTTTCATAGGCAGTCATTATAAGCTGTGCAATATTATATCAGTGCATATTACAATACGATGCCTGTCACTGCAAAAAAATTGGATTGGCTAAGTGATGTCACAGTGGCTATTAGTAAGTATATTTCCTTAAAGTTGGTTTCGTAAAGTAAAATACTTAGATGTGTTCTGAAATAGACTTGATCCATTTTTCTTAGCTAAGCAAAATGCTTAGTAAAATACTGACATAATTCAAATATGGAATTGAATAGGGGTTCTGATCCAGTGAGTTCTTTTGAAGCACTGATGAAAGAGAATATGGGGGGGGGGGTGATTCACAAAGATTCTAAGTCGAAATTTATGGAGAGCCAAATGTAGCCTTAAAATACAATATATTCAAAATCAAAAATTCAAGTATTATTTTTTTATAAATTCCCCATCAAGAACATGAAATTTCCCATGATAATAGAAAATATGAATATGAATGATTTGAATCAACATTTTATGCCTTTTAAAATAACTTTTAAAAAATATTTTCAAACATGTTAACGGCTTTCCATAACTGTTAAGTCCAACTTAGAGATAAGTTCAACTTTGGATCTTTGTGAAACACCCCCATGGACATACATGCTGAATGCCATCATGGAGGCAACTTGGATGAATGAAGTTAACAACAAATCCTCCTTCGAGTTTCACGCACCCATACTCAGTAAGAGTTCTCTAAGCTACTACGGGCACACCCTTAGAAACATCCTACCCCTCCATGGAGGTGTTTCACAAAGATCGTAAGTTGGACTTAACAATTATGGAAAGCCATTAGCATCTTTACAAATATTTTGTAAAATTTATTTTAAAAGGCATAAAATGTTGATTCAAATCATTCATATTTCCTATTATCAAGGAGATTTCATGTTTATTTAGAATTCATGAATAATCTAAAAAAATTGTATTTTTTCTTTCGAAAATATTTCATTTTAAGGCTACACATGGCTTTCCATAATGTTAAAGGCCAACTTAGAGTTAAGTGTCATGAAGTGTCAACAGAAGATTCATTTAAGTCATTTCTGAAGACCTTTATGCTCACCCAAAGAGCTGATAGTTATGATTGGGTTTTTTGTCAAACAATACCATTTCTGTACTAAAACAAGATCTAATTATTCAATTATCATGTATATGTTTTTGATTCTTGTCTCGAGTTTAAACCATTTATTATAATATCTTAATTTGCATTGCTTTCACAATGTTATTCAATTCAAACTCCTTGAATGTTTTACTATTATGTATTTCTGTATTATATCTAAATCTTTGATTATTCATGTGGTTATCAATTGATTGTGTTATTAAATGCTAAAAAACTCTATAAAGTGTATAGAGAATGAATTGTTATTATGCACCTTACATGTATTACTATATTATCATTAAATGAAGGTATACAGTAAAAAGTGGTTTTTATACTTATTTTGTACCTAATATTTTTTTAACCAAAATTATTGTTTACCGTTTTGGAAGTTCAATAATTATAAAAGACATGAACCTGTTAAGTTATTATGGGATAGGAAGATATGAATCTGTCTCAATAACTCCTACATGAATTGAGAATTTATTTGAAAATATGGAGTCCGGGAAAACAATTACTCAATTTCTGAAATCGTGTGGGAGATTGTTCGAAATAAATAATTTTTCAACTTTTCCCAACTTTTAGACTTTATTCTTTCATCCTTAAGCTTTAAATCTTTAGTTGAGTATCTGAAATCGGGAAAAAACATCTTGATAGGGACACATTTTAATGTTTTCCCCTAATATTGGACACTGTGTGTTGGCTCAGTCAGTAGAGCATCCGCCTCACAACCGGGAGGTCGTGGGTTCGAACCATGGCCGCGTCATACCAAAAGACGTTAATAGACGAGAGTTGCTGCTGCCATGTCTGGCGTTCAACAATATGGGGTAGAGCAACGTCGATCTGGCGCTGCTCAGTGGCTGCCGGGCTCACGATCAATTGGGCAAAAATAATTTCCATTTTCGTTTCAACTTAATAAAATTTTTTAAAAGATTATTATTATTATTATTACTAGAAGGCACCATACACAAAATTATCATAATTATGTGTGGCTAATTTATGACATTTCTGAACCCCGCTTTCACTGGCTTTTCCTGCCTTGGAGACCCCCCTAAATCCGGATCACTGCTCAATGTAGGCCTACCCCCTAGTATTTATGATATTCAAGATATTTTATAACCCCCTTTTTTAATTTCTCACGATGATTCCAAACAGAAAGATAAAAAACACCCCCTTTTAAAATTGTCTCATGAGTCTAAAGAGCGAGAGAGAAGAACACCCCTTTTTAAAGAAATCTCCGGGTGAAAAGTCAAATACACCCCTATTTTTACAATTCTCGGGCCGGACTTTGTCGCGCGAAAAGTACCCCTTGGGCCCTTTACCGGAGATTTTGGGAACACGAATGTGGTCCCTCAGACCCCAGAGTAGGGGAGCGGGGCATTTTAGCCAAAAGACATTATTTGATCGATGTACTTGGTATAAAATCATATTTGTTCACGATTTCATAAAATAAGTAGTAAATTAAAGGCATTTTATAAACACATAATTTAGAATATAATGGAAGGTAAAACTATGAATACATCTCCCGTATTTCAAGCTAAAGGAAAGGAAAAGACAACAGAGAGATAGAGAAAGGGAAAGAGAAAATGCCTATTGCTACTATGTGCAGAAAGTGCTCTAGGGTGTTCCCGGAGAGTAAGAGAACGGAAGGAAGAAATGAGGAATGATGTGGTCCTTCTTTCAGGAAAGCTGCTGGGTTTCGAAGAAAGGTAGATTGCATTTACAATATCCTAGTCTTTAAAGTGCTTGTTTTCATAACTTTTAAATTAAAAATGAATAAATTCCGCGATAACACTCGTGTATCGTACGCACGATCACAGGTCTTTCTTTCTTTCTGTTCTGATTTTCTTTCTTTATCACTTCCTTTTCTCTCAGCCGCTCCCCGCCCCCCCCCCCCCTTTCTCTTCCTTTTTATTCTCTTCTCTCCTGCGCGCGTTCTCCTTTTTCCATTTCCGTGCATCTCTAGTCCCTTTTCTTATTTCATCACTCTCTCAGTGATCTCTTTCTCCCGTTCTTTCGCTTAGTATTCCCAGCCTTTTTTTTTTTTTTTTTTTTGTCGTCCTCCTTTTTTGGGGGAAACTTTGCGCACTTAGTAACTGTTGCACCCCTTTTTCAAGTTTTTGAAGAACGCTAGCTCTGGTATTGAATAAATTTGTCATAATACTGGACAAAGGCTTTTGGCCGGGAATTCGTATATTTAATATTTTCTTTATCTAACGGTGGTTTTATTATTTCTGTTTCACTTATCTATTACAGAGCGAATTTTGGACGTATATTTAATACGCCTTTAATAGTGAGAAAAGGTTCATGATTTTAATCCGGCAATTATATTCAATATAGGCCTATTGTGTGAATATACGATAAGAAATTGTGACCCAATAAAATTCTTCATCATTTTGATTTTGCGTCATCTTATCGGATAATATCCCAACACGTGGACTTAATATTTGATATTAAACAGGTATTGAGTGACAGGGTGTGTGATATGACTTCTTTTTTTACCGCCGAAGGGGCCAAATTCACGAAGGGAATAAGATTACGAGGGAAAATATTACTCCCTTTCTGTCCAAAAATGTTGTATTGCCCACCTTACCAGTCAATATCTTCGCTATTAAGTAGACTGGATTTTCGTTATATTCAATTATGTTGTAGGACACAACAAAATAAAGAATGTCTTGAAATAAAGGAGCGCCGATTTATTTTCCCCCGAAATTCTCACTTTTGTCTTCCACAATTTCTAGAACACTGTATAGTTTAAATCACCAAACAGTTGATATGATAATATGTCATCGGAACTTTTAAAAAGCGTATACTCGGATTTAATCAAAGTATGATTCTTTACCACACACCTGGGGGGGGGGGGGGTCGTTTCACAAAACTTGTCATTTTTTACAAATGACAGTTTTTGTTATAAGCTACTGAAATCCTTGATTCTGATTGGTTATCAGCAGATTTGTCACTGATTTTTGTCATTTGTCATTGAAAAGGGGCTTTGAGAAACGGACCCAGTATGGTAGACTCGATCACATTCATGTGTCCAATGGCGGCAATTAATATCTCATTCTAGATAAATCAAATCATCCCTTCACTATTCCTCATCTTTCTCATTCCACGGGTATACACAAATGTTGTGCCTCTGCCCTATATTATGATGATAATGATAGATAATGATAATTATAATAATAGTCATGATTATAACATTGATGATGATGATGATGCCGAGTGCTATAAATCACGCACAGTATGTCTTAAACTTGAAAGGTAATCTGGCAATGGTTTTATGTATCAACGGAATTGTATTTGAAACATGTGCAGACTATATTAATGTTCAAGTCTCCGGATAGGAGAGATGGATCAAAATTGAATTGTTTATAACTCACATCATCAGAATCAAGGAAGATGAACGCGCAAACGAATTGTGTTTTCTATGCGTTATGTGTTCTGACACACTTCCTGTATACCGAGAGTCCGAGACTGTGTGTGTCTGGACAGGTTGTGATTTAAATGAGCACTTTGAAGAAGTCTACAATCAATATTTCGTAAATCTTAGGCTTTAGTTAGAAAATATTGTAAAGGACAAATATTCATAATGGTTAATGCTATTTGATGAGCATTTTTCGATCTGAAGGCAAAAGAGAAAGGTTCCTGTTTTGTAATAGTCCTTACGCTAACCCCCATCACTTTGATATATAAAAAGAAAATAACACCCCGAGCAAAAATGTATACCAGAAGTAATAGATTTCATGGACAGAGCACATCAGGCACAAATATTTTGCCATCTTCTTCGACTGGTATTCATTAATTAATCTATTTACCTTTTTAGTAAATATGGCTAAGACATGAGACAGAATGTGTTTTTGAACTATCATAATAAATAATAATAAATTACATTTATAAAGCGCTCATGCACGACTTTCTATATGTACTGTAAAACTTTAATAATAGTCGTCCTACATAATACGCCACTTCGGAAGACAAGTTTATTTTCTCTTCTCACAAAAGACTGAACTGATCATGAATAAAAGACAACATTGCAATCAATATAGATGACATTTTGTAATAAAACAAGTAAAACATGACATTTCATTTTATTTTCAAGAAAGATTCAAAGTGATTTCATGAAACATGAATTGTGAAATTCTTTAGCAAATGCATGAAAATTGTAACATTCTATATGGAATATGCAAGACAATAAAAAGGAAAACATGACAATTCCTAACAGACTGGATTAGAAAGGTTCAGTTAAAAGAACGAATACACATCATCAGTAAAAGAGCTTTGATTAATTAGAACAATTCCAATTCATCCAATCAATTAATTGGGTATTGACCTCGAATATGTATTCGATTCGGATCAAACGCATTACAAGGATCTTAATCCAGAAGAGGAAAAAAAGGGATAGACTGTAGACAGCACAATTTTTAATGAAGGGAGGATGGAAGAGATGAAACATCATGCACAACCATTCTTTTTCGGTAAAAATGAAAAGGTCCTTAATTATGTAATAACTGAAAACCTTTTCAGATGCGCCTTTCCAACTCGCTCAATAAAAATTTGTCCCTCCCGTATAGGAGGACATTTCTAGAATGCCACAGCGCCTTGTCAGAGTAGCTTGGCTTATGCCGGAGTAACAATGAATAGTATCGCACTCAGAAACGGTAATATTAAAGCACTTTATAAATGTTGCTTTTATTATTCATTAATATTATTATTATGTCGACCAAAAATATGTCTATATAATTTGTTTGTGGCATAACAATCCAATGAATGGGCGATTCAACTTCACAGGTTTTCGCAACCTTCATGGAAAGCCCCTCATATAATCTTTGTAAACATAGTTAAAATTGACCGTTACTTTGTATATTTTGATTTTTATATTGCGAAATAAAATTGAATTGAACTGAAAACTGAAATGAGGTCTTGCTCTGTTGAATCCTGCCGTTTTAGAAGAGAATTGTGAAAAGAAAAAAGAAATCTCGAAGCCTAAGGATTATATGTGATGGTGCTGATTCGTTGGGAAAATTCATTCAAGAGTTAATCCGAGCACAATCACAGGTATGAAATCATTTATGATGTACTTTGGCGGATGGTCTAAGCTCAAATGCAAATGGATGCTATAAGACTAAGATCTAACAGTAAGTAGACCCAGAGCTTTCATCTTGAAACAAGATCCAAACCATTGGATAAGAAACAAAATCATTTTATGATACAGTAAATCTTCATCATATATTTTTTCTGAAATACAAATTAAAAAATAACAATTGACATGTGAAGTACTCAATAACGTTCAATCTGAAAGTGAATATCGGAGTAACTCCACAAAATAGTCGACCTAAAACTGTACATCGTACAGTTCTTCGGACAACCTCAGTACCTCAAGACTGAAACAAGTAACTTCAACAAACGTTTTCAACTCCATCACAAAAGATGAACAAGCATTATGTGTAATGTTAGTAAGACACGAAGCCATCATCCCGACTTGAAAAGAAGCACCGCCACTTGTCCGAGGTAGAAATAGATGAAATGCTTGGTCTCGTGCGTCACGTAGCTGCCGAAGTTGCGGCCGACGATGCAATGCCAGGTTGGGTTGTACTTCTTGTCGAACTCCTTCTTGATGTAGGCGGCGATGTCCTTCTCGATGTTGAACTTCTCGAGGGCTTGGGTGGCGCAGTCCACTGCGTCCTGCTGCATGTCTTCCGGCATGTCAGCATTCTTGATCACGGCCTTGCGTTCAGACATGATGACAGTCAATATCAGGCTGATCGTAGAGACCAAGAGAAAAGAAAAGAACAAATGATAATCAAGGATATTTTCCGGTCGGACGATATTTTTTTTTTCTTTCTGCAATCTGATCTAATAATCGTGGGATTAACTTCATCAAGTCCACTTGTTACATCGTTCAAGATTTAAAGACAATTTATATAAGTCCAACCGTTAGATCTAAGTATACAAAACGAAAGTATGAGTATTAAGAGAACTGGGGGCGTTCACAAAGATCCTAAGTTGGACCTAACAATTATGGAAAGCCGTTAGCATCTTTGAAAACATTTTGTAAAAGTTATTTCAAAAGGCATAAAATGTTGATTCAAATTATTCATATCATCATGGAGATTTCATGTTCTTGACGTGGAATTTATGAAAAGTCTAAAATACTTGAATTTTTGCTTTTGGAAATATTTAATTTTAAGGCTACAATTTAGCTCTCCATAATTTTTAAGTCAACTTAGAGTTAAGTTCGACTTAGGATCTTTGTGAAACACCCCAGGTACCGTCATTTTCCGCAAATATCCCCAAAAGCGCTACTTTTACTTCCATTTTCCTTTCTCATGAGTGCCCTTCCCTATCCGATAAGTGCTGGGTTTTATTTCAAAATGAGTGCATTTATCATAGAAGGAGAATGAAGAAACTACATGGAAATTACTGTCGGAAAAGGGGAAGAAGCAGGAGAAAAGAGAAAGCGACTGGATGGAGGAGAAGGTAAATAAATGAAACTGAAAGAGATGTGAATATTTAGAGGAACAAGGCCACCCAAGGAAAATTAAGACAGAACAAAAAAATTGTCTTCAAGACTCACCGGGCGTTCTATTCGGGCAGCTGTCCCCCCCCCCCCCCCCCCCCCCCCCAAAAAAAAAAAAAAAATCAACGAGAAAGGGATATGGAAAGAAAGGGAAAAGAAGAAGAAATAATAAATAAGAAAAAGGGGGAGATCAAGAGGAAAGAGAATTAAGAATGTAAGAAAGGAAGTAAAATAACAATTAGGAGCGAAATTAATTACAGATCCATTTTGGACCCATTTTGAAAAACCCGTTAAATTCTAAAAACAAACAAAAGAAACAAACAGCCGACAAATTGGTCCACTAAACCTTTAGATAGGACTACCCAGTATTGAAAAGGAAATGGGCGCATTTCATAAGTTAAAAGGGAACTTTTTGAGAAGTACAAACTTGCACTTTTTGAAAATTGGGACGAATGTGCCCCTTCCCCAGGAGTGCCTCCTTCTCCGACCATATTATCAATTATCATTTTCCTTTGAAGTGGATAGGTCTAGATCTAGACTAGTCTAAAAAAAATCTATAGATCTAGGGTCTATCCTCTAGATCTAGATCTAGATCTAGACTCTAGATCAAGTCGACATCTCTAGAAAAGGGGAAACAAATTAAATCTGGAAGTGGAACTGAAATGTAGGTTTATTTCAACAGAGACAGCCAGATCTAGTCCTAGACATGTTTGGACAGTTCTCATATTTTTGTTAAAACTTTCTAGACTCTAGACTAGATCTAATTTCCCTTTTTCGTTAGGCCTAGTGCTTTTACTTAGTTTTGCTTTTTAGTTTCGGCGCCATTCATTGACTTCAAAATGAAATAAAAATGGAATCGGCGTGCGCCGATGTCATCCGGGTGTCATCCGCTAGAAATTTAGAATATACAATTCAATAGATCTAAGTTAGGGTCTAGGCCTAAACCCCTTGCCGTTACTTTTCGGTTCTCATGCCTTGGTTGTGATTAAACTCTAACAAATAAATAAGACCAAGGTTTATTAAACAAACCAACTTTAGATCTACCGTCGAACAAAAGTCAGCTCATTATCTAGCAGCATGAGATTGAAGGTTTACACCAAAGGTTTACATCCTAAGGTTTACACCCTAAGGGACAACTCGACATCGACTACCAATCTTACACCAACCCTAAGCCAGACAGACGTAGACGAGGACACTCCAATCAATTTGAAATTCGCCACACCAACTCGGACGTATTTGTATAGCTCTAGGGCCTATGCCAACTCATATTTCCCAAGGACTGTAATTGTAAAGACATGGAACAACCTACAACAAGCAATCATCGACCAAACCTCCCCGCTCTCATTTAAAAATGCAGTTACTAAAGAACTTTTTTCCAAAATGTAATCGTCCACCCTTCACCACCTCCAGTCAAAACTCTTCTTCGGAGTATTTAGGAGGAAAAGAATCCAAGATCCAAGATCCTAAAGTTTTAGTTTTCTTACTCTTAGTCGAGTCGCGCGGTTGAGTCTCACTCTCAGCTCAACTCATGAACTAAGCTGTTGGCGTTGCTTATTTATGCTCACCTTTAACCTTATGGAGAATGATAAGCTCTGAGCTAAGATGACTGTTAATTGCAAAAACCTCACTGCCTGGTCCTTTGAACTGATCTTGGTTAAAAGTTGTGAAATCGACGAATCTTTGAAACTCTATTTCCTGTTTTCTAGAGTCAAATCTAGTAAGTAGGAGTTCATCTGGCATCCAAGTTATTACGAATCTCAGCAAACAATGGCATAATTGTTGCGCTTACTTGCGCGCATTTTGAGCAATTTATTATGCATATGTGCGCAGAATTATATGCGCGTTTTCGTAGCTTTTAACAGTAGCTTTTAACAGTCAAAAGGTTGACAAACTTTTCGTCAGGTTTGACGTCACAAAGCGTCGCATATTTCGTCACAAAAGCAAGTGCGCGTAACAATGGCTTTGACGTCACAATACCCAGTGTTTGTCAATATTGGGTGATTTCAAGTTCGGTGTCGAAAGCAGATATTGGTGTTGCGAAAAACCAACACCAACACCGAACTTGAAATCACTTATTGAACACGATAGCCATAAACTGCTTTAGAAAAATCATCCTAAAAGCTCTAAAGCAATTTTAATAGAATAGCCTTGTGCGTGCGTCAACTAAGTAAAAGTGCGAACGTGACAGTGACGTATTACGTAATCTGAACATGATTTCTATGGTACATATTATATTGAAATTGCAATTGAGTTGATGTTTTGGAAAGAGTTGCGAACATGTTTTTGGCATCTTATAATCAATTTGCGACATGCTCTTTGCAGTAGTAATACATGTAGTAAAATACCTTTATCACAAATTGACCCTTCTGTGACATTTTCAACATCTATCTTGACATTGTGTGATTGTTATCAATGTCATTTACGCATTGCGATATTGCATCCATGTTAAATTCACCTTTAAAAAATAATATTAGGAATAATAACTGAATATTTTCATCTCTAAGACGTGAAGAGAATTCCGATCTGTATCAGGATCTGTATGATGATGTGAAAGAGCGCCATCTAGCCATTCCAAGTATGCCTGCAAAACCAAGGTGAAAGCTTCCTGGTGATTCGCTAACTAAACAATAGTTACTATTATTTCTTCCTTAATAATTTAGAATACTTGTTTGTTATAGAGTTCTAGTATAATCATGAAGCTCGGTTACTAGATCAGTTTTTATGGATAGGTCGAAATTAATCAATTAGCCTACGAGAAATGTTATACTGAACTTCATTCGAATTATGATCATAAGCAAAGACAATGCAGAGCAAACATCTATTGGCATGAAGTTGAAGAGCGCCATCCCTCGACCTGTCTTTCATATCCTTGAAAACAAAAAAAAAGCACAAAGCGTGCAGTTCTAGAAAACACCATTTTTTACGTTTCAAAGTAACACATTTCTTGTTTTAAAGAGATTTTTTTTTCTTTTTTTTTTCGTTTACATTTTACAAAATATTCGAATATAATATGACATTGGTATGAATGAATCCAAAAAATGATGCTGAGAATACAAGATAATGGAGTGGATACAAGGAATAGTGAGAGATATGAGATTGGGATTGAGAAGAAGTAAGAAACAAGGGGGAACAATGATGATAATAATAATGAGAAGGAGGAGGTAGAAAGGAAGACAATTGGAAAAAAATATGAAGTTGCCGTGTGATGAAAATAAATCGACTGCTAAAAAATGATAATAGCGTGATAGTGCAGGATAAGAAGGACGATATAATCATAATTTATTTATATATGACAATTCTCTCTTTCTCTCTCTCTCTCTCTCTCTCTATCTCTCTCTCCCTCTCTATAAATATATACATTCTCTCCCTCTCTATAAATATATACATATAATTAATAATATGAAAGACTACATGAATAGTGACATCAAAAGAGATATGAGGGAACTAAATCTGACAGCGTTTCAAACATGGAATAGAGGAGAGTGGAGACGACGAGTTTGGGTCACCTGCTAAGGGAGATGGTTCATGTAATACATTATTGTAGTAGTAGTAGTAGTAGTAGTAGTAGATAATATCAATAGAAGATAGATAATTAGACCGACGACGGTTATTACGAAATGTCCATATGGTTGTCTTATCCTTCGTTATTTTATATTTCATGTGCTTAAATATATACATGTATAGTTGATCTCAAATGAGGTGGCAACGATTTATTCACTGCTCAGTCACACAGAGTTCTGACGACGATCTTTGTGAATTGAAGCTTCATGAAATGAATGACGATGATGGTGGTGATGATAGTAAAAATATTAACAATAATGATGATGATGATGATGATGATAATAATATTAATAATAACAATAATGACGATAATAATAAAAAAATTATAATGATGATAATGGTAATAATTATTATAATAATGATAATAATAATGATAATAGCATTGATGATAATGATAATAGTGGCTTGGTGTCCAAATAATGAAAGCCCTATATCTAAACCCTTCTCCCCCATAATGTTCGTTTAAATAACTAAACAAAAATATAAAGCCTCAATGAGAGTCAAAATTATCTTTTTTCCAACCCATAGCTAACCGAGGGAGACAATGATGACAGTAATGATTACTATTTATATAGGCCTAATATCATAGGCCTGCCATGGTTCATGGCTTGCCTTCTTTTGAAGAACTTAAAAAAAAAAATCATGATTGTTTTTGAAGTCTTGTAAAGACGCGAATCAATGTCTAAAACGTTGGCTCTGGAGAGGTGCCAACTGAGTTTGTATGGTGAAGGTATTTATAGTTTTATAGCACAGATCGATATGGGTTTATAATCATTGTCGTATATAAATCCCAATGCATGCTAGAGCACCCTTTTCTGCATGTAAAGTCCCAAGATACAATGGACTGAATTGAGCAGCGCATCGAATTTGCATACCGTCGACTGAAGCCATTCTTTGCCATACACGTCTGATGGGGGTCCCTTTGTGTTCCCCACAATAATCGGGGCTGATTTGGCCCCCGAGGGGTGAAAAAATCCCTCCCATTCCAATTCAAACTCTGAATAGAGGGGCAATTAGGCATTAAGACCTCACCTTCAAATAATGCTTATCTACTTTTCCACTATCTTCTCCCAAATCTGAGGCTGGAAATAAAAAATGATAGCATTCACAAACAAGTTATATATGTATGTCAACTCATTTTGAATATATTGAAACGTGAACGGAACAGAATAACTAACATGAAAAACTTGTTGCATGTATTAATCATGGAACACGAATTGAAAATGTATCACTGTTATAAACGGATACTGATTGTTTTAATGGTTCGAACAAACTTTAGGGTATTCCACGGCATGTAATTTGACACGACGAAAGACATTCTGTCTTTGAATGCAATCATACTTTTGCTGATTGAAAATGCGCCAAAGTCTTTTATCTTGCATTGGTTAAACTGGCAATGCGGAACAAAACCTCTTTCCATTTGAATAGTACGTGCATGGAAAAGACCAAAAGCAAAGAGGGGAAAAAAGTTTGAATGACTCCACCAAAAAAGTTCAAGGTTCTCGTTGAGCCCCGCTCGCGTTCCGCTACACTACGCTTAGCTGCCAATCTTTCTCGGAGAATGGGCTCCGTTGTTGACTCGTGCATTCAAAGGTTGATATCTCACCGTAGCTTTACAAAGGCCAGTTGTCACGGGCGGGCAAGCTGATAATGACTTGCCGTGTATCGGGATTTAGCTCCGCTAATAGCACTTTGATTGCATTGAGATAGAGATAATGCCTTGTCTATACAACCTAAGTTTTGAGTGGCATCACCCGGAACAGTACTAGAAGACGAACGCGTCGACCAGGTACAATCATCTTTGCAGTCAGTCATCGAAATTGAAGCGTCTCGTTCAAATGATTCAATTTCGCTTCAGATCGGCGGTTCGGCCGCGCCGGAAATTTTTGATCGTGAGCAAGTAGTACCGAGTTTCTGCTTTTCTTGAGCCCCGCCTTGGCCGGCCGATGCGATGTCAGCTTACTCGTACGGACGTGGGGCGGCTAGTCAGTTTACTGGAGGTGGAGGGAGAGGACAAGTTTCTTATCAAACGAACGCTAATGCCGCGGCGGCCCGTCCGTCTAGCGAGCACAGTTACGGAGCCATGGCATACCCGCATATACCTTCCATCAACGAGTCTGCCGAATTCGGGGGAAATTATGCAGCTCCTCTCAATTCTTATCAGAGACAATCGCAGAATCAATCTCAGCGGATGAACTCAAATATTCTTGGAGGAGATAATCGTACTTTTCCAGCTCCGAATATGGAAGCAAGCGCATACAATCGTCATTCAAATACAGCCCTGCAATCGGGGTATTCATCGACGGGCGCCTCGACCCCCAATCGACGGTCATCCGTCCCCCCGAATGTCGGCATCAACTCTTTGTCGAATATGCAACGCTCGAATTCGTACTCTGGTTCTTCAACAGACCCTGCATATTCGAATAGAAACTCTGGGATGGCACAATCTTCTTATCCACAACCCAACATGTCTAATCAATCTCCACATTATGGAGAAGGCTTTGCAGGGCCATATGCTTCTCAACACCAGCAGTCAGCCGCTTATAATCGGACAAATTCAATGATGAAATCAGGTGAGATGTGGGATAGGACAAATCAAACGCGATTGGGACAGGCTTCATTTTCCAATCCTCATTCAGTGAACACGCATTTTCCACATAAAACTGCTTCAAACCAGTATCACCACAGTGGGATGCAGTATCCATCTTCTCAAACTCAAAATACCAACACCCAAATGTATGCTGCCAATAATACATCTGGGATGCATACTTCCGCTGGCATGAACATGAGTGGTGATGGGTCCACATCAACGTCAGATTTGGGAATTAGAGGGAATCAGTGTGTGAATTCTGGTGCTATGATGGGCCAGGCATATGGGAACAATCAGGCAATGTACAGCTCTTCCATGGGTGCGAGAATGAGAATGCCAAATCAACGCTCGTCGGTGTCGGGAGGAGGCATGTACAACTCCATGTCGGGTGGAAACCAAGTACCAGGGTCACTGCAAAAACTGAGACATTATGGACCAATGCCGAACTCCAGTTCAGGCTATTCCAGGACTAGTACTAGACCAGGCAATATGCAAACCAATGTTGGTACAGTGAGAAATACTGCAGGCAGTGCTTCGAATACAATGGGGATGCAGGGAGGATGGCAAGCTAATAATAGTGCGTCACAAAGTGGTTATGCCCAATATTCTCAGAATCAAACCAACATGTCTACAAATGTGCCTTTTAATGGACTTCCGCATAACAGCAATATGCAGATACAACAACAACCAATGAGCTACAACAATAACATGGGCATGTCGAACCAACAGCAGCAAACGCCTAAACCGCAGAATTTCTCAGGGTCAGTACAGCCTAGTCCCTCGATGGATAATCTGTCGGCTCCGAGTGGGGTGTATGCACCGAGTGCGCCCAACACTGGCTCTGCGCCGTATCCTTCAACCGCTTGCCCGGAAAAAGTAGATTCTTCCTCGGCTGAATTCCCCAACAACATCTCTGCCGCTGAAACCGAAGCGATGATTCAGCAATTGAACCAAGATCGCATTTTCAGTGCCGAATTAGAGAAGCTTGCCAGACTGTCGCGTAATCCTACAGCCGAAGACTTCATCGCGGACCCCACAGGGGCTACACCTGTGTCTGGTACTGGTGAGCCTGCGAAGTCTTCTTGTGCAGGTTCCAGTACTTTCCAATCTCCCACCAGTATCGATGAGTTATTAGATGGTGGAGGCTGTGTTGCATCTTCAGCAGGTACTGAAAACCCTCAGTGTGTAGTTAACTCTAATGTAAACCTTTCGCATGCAAACTCTCATATGCAGTCCCCGAGTGCGTCCGTTTCGGGATCTTTCCAATCAGGGAGTGGAGTTGTAGCGAATCAAAGTCAGTCGGACCAAGGGGCTTCCTCTTCCTCAGCACCTCACACGCCGAATAGTACTGCAAATGCTGGCAAGTCTGCTCAGAACAAAGCACGCCTCAAAAGTGACAAAGTTCAAGACTGTGATATAAATCAAGGCAAAGCTGTTGAAGGCAATGAAAATTCTGTGCATCATTTACAGCGAATGACTCAGTCTATCAAGGATACTAGCAAGCAGGATGATTTGATGAAGGTTGCAAATTCTCAGCATGCTGAGTATTTGAGCCACTCTTCAAGCGATAATTATGGATCACAGAATTGCATCGCTGCTCTTTCGGCTGCCTGCCGTAACATCATTGCCGACATGGACAGCTCCATGCCTAAACAGAATAGTGGGCAGAAAGTTCAGAGTCCACTGGGTGGAAAGAATCCCAAGTTTGATGGGGCATCGGGGTTTGGGTCTAAATCGGATGCTCTTTCGGGCTTTGGAAGTGGTCCCCCTTCAGTAAACAGCATGGGAGATCAATTTGTTGCGCCAAGTAGCTGCATGATGACGGCTCCTCCAAACTGTATGCCGATGGATTCTTACGCTGCATTTCCAAACAACTTCAACGGTGCTAACCCCATGCCAATGCCAGACTTTCAAGGGAAATACCATGATTTTTTAGAGCAGAGTCTACCGATGCAGATGTCTGGTAGGAGAATGGAGGAGAAACCACGAAAGGGGCGTAGGAGGAGAAAGTCTGACGAGTTCTCCACGGAACAGCTCATCTCGTGCAGCATGAACCCTGTCAAACCAAAGCGAAAGTACCGCAAGAGATCAACTCAGAATCCACCCAGTGTGGAATCCATGGAAGGTCCACTTTCTGTTGATAATGTTGTGTTCACACCACTCAGCGAGAATGGTTCCCATCAAGCTGACGACATGGGATATCGTTCTGCCACCCAAACGCCAAATTCTGCTCCCAACTCATGGGGAATGGATGTGAAAATGTCGTGTTCAGACTCGATAAGTATGGCAATGTCAATAGCGGATGGAAATCAAATTGAGCATGTTTCGCAAGATTTGTTGGATAGCGTGTTTTCTCCTGATACAACAATGTCGAGTACTACTAATCAAGATATGCCAGAGTCTGGAAATTGTGTTCCGCAAGGTTCGTCCCCCATCATGCATCATAACCAGTCCCCCCTCGGTCCCCCGCATCTCAACAACAATCATCCTTTAAGTGCGGATCATAAACACAACATGTTTCCACCGCAGTCTAACAATACTGTATCTTCCACCGGAGAAGCAAATTGTCAGTTTATCTCGACGTCCACCCACTCTGTAAATGGTAATGTGAAACACAAAGATGTCGAGGAGGCACATCCTCTTGAAATCCTGCAAGCTCAGATAAAAATCCAGCGAAAACAGTTCAATTTGGGAGAAACGCAACAATCGCAAGCAGCAAAAAACAATGAGAAAAATAGCAAGGTTGAAAACGCTTTGCCTAGTGATCTGGAGATGGATAATTTGTTATCAAGCGAGGAAACTGCATGGTATCTTTCAGAGGATCAACCTAAAGACCAAGTAGGAGGAGGAGGAGGAGGATTATGGGAAGATCTGTGCCCAAAAGGTCAGACAAACACTTCCTCTAAACCTTTGCTTTTGGCTATGCAGTCATGATTGTTTTATTCGCTGAGCTTCTGTTTTGCCACCTCATTCTCTAACATTCCATTGAAGTTCTTCACCAAAGTTGGATTGTTTTGTTTGTTCAAGTTATTTTGCATGCAGCTTCAAAGTTCAACTAACTGACTATGCTTCATCATGCTTTTTCTGTGTTCAAAATCATATACGTGCAGCCCTTTGTTTGTTCTTACTTCCAAGTACATTGTGCGGATATTAATGTTGCATCCTTTAAAATGCTGTGGAATAGCTTGGAAAAAAAACACCGGACTTCATGGATTGTACTCGGACTAATCATACTTCTCCAACACTTCTTTCAGTACTATTTTGTTTAATTAAAAATAGTTTGGAATATTGTTTAATTTATTGACATGTTAGTGACAAGATTGTTCCCTTTCTTGTCATTTTATCACAAAATGGTTAATAAAGGCATAGTTTTGGGAAAAATGATGACCACTTTCAAAATTCAGAGAAGAGTTTCCCTAAAAGTGCAGACAAAAGTCGACCTGTTCATTAGGCCGAGGTAAACAGAGGCATTTTTTTGAAAACGAGGAATCTCCTTTCCATGATAATGTGTAAGATCATTGACTTATCAGATATTCCAACTAAATGAGTTGAAATTGTGTGTGTGACAAAATAATTACATGTATTTCAATAAAATTGAAATACTAAAATGTGAGTTAATGCAACATTACCCCTGCATACAAAAGCAATGTATTTTTCAATTTGTAAAATAATGTATAAAGTATCAAAAGAAAGGACATACCCGGTACATGTACATGTAATTCAGTGAATGAGTTTAAAACAAAAAAAAGCCAAGTTCTTTGTCTTTGTCATGCTGCATTAGCATGTAAAACAAGTAGGCTTACCGTTCAATCTAATCCCATGCCTTAGATGTAGACCACTAGACCAGTCTAAAAGTAATTTGCAGAGTAAAGTTTGAGCCTGTATCTTATCTTTCATATTTCATTTGTCCCCCCCCCCCTCCCCCTTGCCCTATGATGGTGCAGATGCCTTTTCAGGGTCAAACATTAATTTCTTGTTTTAAACCAACCATGCCACCTTTCAACCACATAATTGCTGATCCAGTACATTGCTGTGGGGAGCATAGACAGTTCAAACCACAAATACCAACAAAAAAGAAGGATTATTCCATATAAATATATATACCAGTAAAGCAAAGAAATAGCTGGCTCACCGGGATAGCATTCCTTTCCTATGACTATTCATTTTCAAGACCTTATCCTGCTTTACCGTAAAAAATTTATTCCTTCCACCATATTTCATAAAAAGGGCTTTAAGAGTTTAAAAAAATGATCTGTGGGTCAGTTGAGTTTTGGATGAATTTCATTTATGTACCGTAGATAGATTCAGACTTACAGTAAACAACTAAATAATTCATACCCCTTGTAAATTTGTTTTTTTGTTTTTTGTAATCTAAGAATGAAAGGTTGACTGGTTGAATAAGGGTCTTTGTTTAATACTTTTAGTTGTAAGCTTTAATATGTCACATTCTCAAGAAACACACATGTAAATCAAGAAAAGTCAATTTTTCACATACTTAAACAATTACAAAAGGGTAATTTAGTTATTAACTGAACATGTAATATGGTTCATAAAGACACGCAACACATCAGATTCTTGTTTAAAATCGAAATGTCAGCAATGTAGGTTGTCCAAGGAGAGATTCATGGCCTGAATGTCTTACATGTACATGTACATTGTGGAGTCGATATTTATGATTGTTAAAATATATACATGGTTAGATATTGATCAATGATCGTGTTTATGAAGCAGTATTACAGTTAAAGTTTATGAACATCTTCTGTGCATGTTGTGCACCGGCATCGTACAAGTTTTGAAGTCAATCTTCAGAATTTAAGATGAAGTACACACCATACATGTGTTAAAGGGCAATCTAAGGTCGTTTGTATGAAAGCAGAAATCTAAGATAAACAGAATGGCAAAAGTTTGAAATAAATCAGACCAATAATAAGAAAGTTATGAATGTTTGAAATATGAGATCACCTACATGTATTAGAGTATGCGAATCTCAAATTGGCAGTTTGGTCAGTGGATTTGTGGTATTCTCAGATAACTCCCCCATTTTTGGTGTACAAAAGTTTCATTAATTTCTGTATTTCTCATCAGTGTTTGGGCACTACTCAAAATATATTTGGGATAGCATATTATCATACCTGTAGGTCCTCTCAAGAGAAAAGAACCTCCTGAGTCAAACATTTTTGAAAAATTGAAACGTTAGTAATTTTATGTGTTGGAACGAATTTGGAAAGTTGTCTGCCTCTACATCACAGAGACATTACAGATTCAGCCAATTTGAAGAGCACATACCTACAAATGTACATGTATTGTTTAAAACTTTAAAAAAAACACAACTTTCTCATTTTCGGTTGAATGCTCCCTTTAATATTTCATTGAAAGTGTTATTTTTGTTGGAAACTGATCACTGTGCTCCTCACAATACAGTTTAGGCCTCTAATCTCTATATTCTAAGTCCTAACCTTGTTATGAAACTTTATCATTGTTCATCGATAAGGCTCTTTCAGATATGTTGCATTAAACCACCGCAAAAAAAAAAATCCTCAGCATTTTTTTTATTGGTACATGGATGGCAACTGCATGCAATAACAACTCCTGAGCATATTCACTAAGCTCTGGTATACAATAAGGTAGACAGTTTTTAGACATGTGAAGCATACAGTAGTAAAATTTACGTCACCATAAAAATAATGATTGCTTTTGCCACGCATATCTGAACGAGCCAATAATGCTTTTGAGACTCACATGGAAACATGTTCATAGGGAAGAATACATGTAGATTATGGTTACCGTATTTGATAACCTTCCCAGGACTTTTGTGTCTTCATATAAACTCTATATTGATAAGTTCTTATCAAAGAGCTGTACTCTGTGCAAGCAAAGTTGTGAACACTTCCAAGTTCCAACTTGCTTTAAGAAGGAAGTCTTTAGACACTGCTAGTTTTTCAAAACTGATTACATCCAATGAACAAAGAGAGCATGAAAGCTAGTCACCCTTTAACCACTTACACTGCAAACTTGCCTATGCCCCCGTGTTACAATCTTCTTAAGCACAGCTTTCACAAGACTCAGAATGTCAACATCCCAGTATTTGCCCACCTTTCAAAAGGCCCCTAATGTTTTGCAAAAGACTTAGAGAGGGGGGCTACTGTGCTAAATGCAAATTTCTTTGAAGGCAACTTTTGAAAGAGAGAGAGACGAAGCTGGAGTAGGATTTTTAGTTTTTAACGGAGGATGCATTCATGCATTCGTATTGAGATCCAAAGTGCTGAGTATGCTTCAAGATGTAATTTTTTATTTTATTTCCTAAAGTTAGACTGGAAGCAAATACATTTAAACAAAATTTTCAATGTAAATTTATTGAAAATATCTATTCTTGGCCTACATGTACCAAAAAAGATTGTTCCGTTTTGTAATAGTACTTGTAATGGAACTACATGTACAGTAACTTCTTTCCCATTTTCATTGACAAGAGCAGAACCATTACAGAAACCAAAATTGAAAATTATTAGCATAAATTCACATCATGCATACTGTATTTCCATTGGTTTGTCATTGGTCAATTTAGAATTATAGATTATAATAATATTTGTAAGTCCTGTGAGACTGTATTTTATTTTCATATTCATAATTCAGGCTCCCAAAAATGTTCTGTTTTTAGTAGTCTCAAAATTGTATGATTTTATCACATTCTTCAAGACAATTTATACCTACATAGTGTATGCATTTTCTGTGATGACTGATTGCTCTTTCCTTTCAGAATAATTGAGAAATAATTTAAATAACCACACAAGTTGTACATGTATATCAGTCTCTCTGGAAAACATCTGCCTTGATAGTAGGCAAGTTCTAAGGATTAGTTACTTGGGAATGGTTTGTCAAGTGTTTACTAAATCTACCAGGTTCATGGAAAATGTGTGATACACTGTTTTAAAGATAAAGTTGAGTTCTGGTCATATGATTGCATTGTAAAAGAAACGGTGTAGAATCGATCAGAAAATGTTGATCATGTACATGTAGCGTAATAGCGTAGTACTGGTGTGTACTGAAAGGTTCTGGAGTCATCAAAATTATAAGAAATTTGGCCAAGTCTTGGTAAAGTAACAAGCACTGTACACAAAAAGATGTATATATGCGACTACACGATTTAAGCCAGTGAAGGGCTGTTAAAGTCAGGCAAAGAAGTAAATTCAAAGTATGGGTCCGTCACAGGTTTACTGAATCTACCAGGGTTCATGGAAAATGTGTGATACACTGTGATTTAAACCAGTGAAGCACCGTTAAAGTCAGGCAAAGAAGTAAAATTTAAAGTACTATGATCTAGTGAGAGGTGTGCAGAACCGATGGAGGTGCATTAGCTCAATTGTATTCTTGTAAGCGGACAAAGAATCGTTCTTGGGGGCTTATCATCGAGGTGCTCGATGTGTGTACTTTGGGCAGTAGGCACGTAGCGCTATTGAAATGTGGAAAATATTTTGGAAGGAAGCCAGGGTCAAAAAATATATACATGTATGCTCCTTTCAGAAGCTTTAACTCAATGAAATTTAAAAGGAGAGAGATTTTTGTCATCGGGTACAATTAAAAACATTGTCATGCAAAAGGATAAGAAGTGAACTCCATACCCCAAGTTATTACTTCTTTTGCTCTTTATTACATGAAAAATAAAAAGTTTGGAGATACAATTCTAGATCATACATTTATTTTGCAAAATAAAATAAAATTGTAATAACAAAGTTAAATGCATGAGTGTTTGAACAAACACTGGACTAAACGTACTATTATACATGTTTATGTTCTTAGAAAATGTACAATTTTTTTAATGCAGCATGTGAGCTGTATTGTACTAGCATGAAAGAGGGAAAATGTTTAAATATTTCTGTTCTTATTGTTTTATCTTTTTCACTCACTATCGAGTGAACTGGAAGCCAAAATCTACTCGGTATATAATAAAACCAGCTATGTTTGCTTTATAAAATGGAGGAAAGACATGATGTAATAATATTGATAAGATCAAACTGATACAGATTAACAAATTTGTATCTTTCACTTCTGTACATGTTTGTTGAGTAGAATAAAAATCATTATTGCCAAACACTATGTGTGAAGTGTAACATCTGATCCCCGATGTTTGTTCAATCTGATGCGATAAAGATAATGATTATTTTTAGACTTACAGTGTTTCTCATCATTCTGTTTCACTAAGCTACTGAACTCATCAGAATATTGACTTGACAAGTACTGTATATTGTGAAAAGAACTTTCACTCTTTCATTTCTACTTGTATGTATTATTTTAATTATTAATATTCTTTCTTAAAATTTGGTGCTAAAATATCTCTTTTTGTTGATAATGCCTGGAGATGTTTCCCATTGTCATCATATGCATGTACATGTATGTACTGTAGTGAACTTGATTATTTGTCTACATTTAAATGTCTAAATCTTCCACTCTGACTGTGTGTAAATATTTTATGATTCTTTTGTGACAGCTAAGTCCAAAGGCTTAGGCTTCATTTTGTTTTATCATAATAATTCAAATTCAACTAAAGGTTTGTAATCAAGATATACCTTATTGTCTTTTACCTTGTTCATATATTTTCAACTTGAAAACCTCAGATTATAAATAGAAATGTGTAAATTATGACAAACCATGTATACTATTGTAAATATCACATCTTCTATCATGGAATAAAATGACTCTTTTGATGCTATTTATCAAAATAGAAAAACAATCAATCATCCGACTGTCACTGTTCAACTATGTACTGCCTAATTTTGTTAATGTAATTTAATCTTTTTATTAATTTAAAACATTTTAAACTGATCTTGAGTAATGGGCATTTTTCTACAAGCAAATTACATGGCAATGAACTGATTGAAATATCCTTCCCTGAAAAGTTTAATCTTGAATTAAAACAAATAACATGTAATTTATTTCGCCAATTCTTGATTTTTTTTTTACCAAAATCATTCAAAAAATGGCAATGATCTGATTAAATCTTACGAGAAATCTCCTTCCCTGACAAATTTAAACTTTAATTAAAATAAATTACGTGTAATTTATTTGCCAAGTCCTGAATTTTCTACCAAAATCATTTGCCAGATATTTGAATTTCATAAGTTCTGTAAGTATTTGCTTTTATTCATTACCGCATTTCAAGATTTATTGTTATTGGGGTAAGATTTTGATCAAGTGGAATGGATTGAGAAGATATTAATGAATTTCATGTTTTGACATTACTTGTCCTGAAAGCAAGATTTATATGATCAGTTATAGTATTTCAATACATACATGTACTGTACATGTGTAGACAAAGAATTGGCTGAATAGACAGAAGATGAGAGAGACAAAAAATAGAGGAAGAGAAAGAGAAAGAAGTATGAGAGAAAGGAAAAGAGGAAGAGAAAGAGAGGTCTAGAGAAAATTTGGACAATGAGCGTGGGAAATCTACTTTGTACCGTACGTGTGGATAGAAAGAGAGTGAGAAAGAGAGAGAGAGAGAGAGTGAGAGACATTAGCCATTTTGTAAAATTTAAAAGTGGGCTGAAGTCTTTGAAGAAATAAAAAAATGAACAGAGTTTAGAGGGATTGATGTTGAGTAGGTAGGAGAAAGAAAGAAAGAGAAGGAGAAAGAAAGGGGAGGGGGGTGAGAGAAATGGCATTTTCCCCTTCCTTTTCTAGCTTTCCAATATGTTTTCATTTTTAGAAATTAATGTATATACATAATTGTTGTAGTAGCATGCTGCATGTTTTTCATTTGATTGTAGACAAGTTTATATACAGGATTTTCAGTGTGAACCCTTTTTGAAGAAAAAAAAGAAAACGTAGGAGGTTACTAATCCCAAGACAAAATTTGCTAATAAATCAAAACCTGTGGATCTCGATTTGAAATTAGAATTAAAGCATTATCTACTAAAAATAAAATCTTAACCTTTTATCTTATCCATTGATAATTGAGTTGACACCCTATTTGCTCTCTTGTATCCATGTTAATGGAGGAGGACGTACAGACTCAGAAAATGTTTTTAAGTGTTCTCGCACTTTCATTCTTTGATAAAGTGTCTGAGCATGAACCTATTAATTTTCACTTACAGCATGGATTTTGCTTCTAAAATCCATGCTTACTGTTAAAAGGTCTATAGAACACATCAAATATTTTCGACCCAACATGTACACACAGTAGATAAAACTTGATTTTGAAAGTAAAGCCCTGCATCCATCAGGAAATAATGTACTCAAATGTATTCTAAATGTTGAGAGTTTAAAGGATTGTTCAAACTTTTATTTAATTTTTTGGCAGCCCCCCCCCCCTGAAAATGTCACCTTGGTCAAGACTACGTTGCCTTTAGGAAAGAATGAATATTTGTATACATTTGGCCTTTCATTTGATCATTTGAGGGGAAAAAACAGAGTCATGGAATTTGTAAACTATAATCAACCTCTCCCTGAAGATCTCTCCATTCATCACAGTACGTCATCCCTAACAGTAACATTGCCCTAAACAAATATTACAGAGAAAAGCAGCCGTTCTCAAACAAAAGCTTTGATAAGCACCAGAAACTCTTATTATCATGTCCCTTTAAACAGGGGAAAAACTATTTGAATAGAAACAAAAATGAAAGATCCTCCTAGATCCTCAAATAGGCAACAACAGGCAGTCTGACGCGCCGATGCCCTTTCCGTGCACCTCAAAAAGTTGCCTGAAAAGAGACCCTTTATAATACCCTCGAACAATCGGTGTGATTCCATTGTTGCCTTTCAGAATAAGCCTTTATCACCCAGGGCCATGCACTATCATTTGTGTTACACACATCACTTGTGTGTAGTGTTGAGTACAGTGGGGCAGTCAAATTGTTACATTACCTGCACTGCTGCACACTAAATGGGTCTCGCACTGTTATAATGATTGACAGCCGACGATCCCTCTGCATCTCACAACACACAAGCAGACAATTAAGAAAACGTATTCTGCAAGTTCTGTGTTTCCTCATGTTTTTATGTAAATTCCTGCAGTAAAGGTATACAGGCAAGATACAATGTATATCCTTTTAGTCCTAGATGAATTTTTGTTGCTATTTATAATTCTAAATAAATAGTTTAGTCTGCATCATTTTTAGAAATTGCTGGTCAAAAGACAGAAAGGTGTAAACTCTATATCAAATGATGTTAGTTAACACCCTTTTTGCTATCCACAGATACCCATAGCAGGCAAGCTTTCATTACTCATGTGTAGATTCTCAGACCAAATGATATTTCAGGTAGTTCTTGTTGTGTTTCTCATTTTTAAAGCAAGAAAACTGTATAATGTAGTGTATCAATTGGCTTTGGAAAGACCTCAGAAGTAGATAAAAGCTTGCCTACTATAAATTAAAGGTTGCAGAAGCTAAAAATGCATGTATTCTTTACCCCCCCCCTCCTCCTCCGTAGTTTTAAAACATAATTATCTGTTTTTCAGATAACTTCCTTGTTGAAGAACATTACATGTATGTATTCTTTACTTATTATTGTCTATGAATTATATTACCAGCATTGTGTTTTTAATTCAATTTTGTATACAACTTTTAAACTTTGGTTCAATGTTCAGACTGCAGTGTATAATGCAGACTTTTACCTTTGTCAGTCATAACATGTAACATAGGGTCTGAACTTGATTGTACACATTTTCTGTAGCTATAGATGTGAGGAGAAAAATTAATTTCAGGAAATAATTATGTGATATCAAACCATCTTAAATCTACTGGTACAGGTACACTGGATACGCATCTTTGGAACAGAAGATGTAAGCCAAATGTCGTTGATGTGTATTCTTCAATGTTGTCTCTACATAATGTCAGAAAACAAACAAACAGACAATATTACCCCAAAAATGAACCATAAGACCACAACTGAACAATGTTGCTATGTTTTGTGATTTCGCTATGTTTTGAGATTTCGCTTTCGAAAGCAGCTCAAAAAATCATGCTCAATTGACGATTTATAAATACCAAAAGAGGAGGAAAAAAGGAAAACAAAGTTGGGATTGTCATCTTGTCTGAATTCTACTAGTTTGAAGGATTGATTGGAGGACTTTGTGTGACAAAACTAGGATAAACAGTTCATTATGGCTTAGTAATAGTCTCTAAATCAACCGTGTTGTAGTTTTTATTTGAGGTTTGAAGCATAAAAATGATAAATGGAGTGAATTATGCACTTAGACAGCTGCATGGCCAGGGGAACCAAGTTTATCTTATCTTATATCAAATCAGCTAGAATGATTCCTCAAAGGAGAAAATGAGTTTAATTATATCAATTTCTTTGGGGCATTCCCACTGCAAGCAAAAACCGTCAGTTTTCCTCGATTCTGGAGTTTTGTCCGAGGTTGCTAAGAAACTATCAATAAAACACAATGAAAAGCTACTTCTGCAGTGTAAATGCTCCCTCTCAAAACACAAATGAATTATTCAGTTTTTTTGCTAACACATTCAGGGTAACGGAAAGTGGCGCATGCGCATAACTCACACCCAAACAAAGTATGAATCACCAAACAGTTTTTATTGATTTTTCCAGTCTCGTAAATGATAGATAAATAACCCGTTGTTTTTGTGTTTTGTTAATTTTGCAATGTGAATGGGCCTCATTTATATACATGTACTTGATCTTGGTAGAATCATTGATGCATGGTCTAAAAGGAGAGCACAAAAGATTACCGCTGTGGTTTCTGAACGACTTCCTGAAAACGCTTAGACAGACCCACCCCTGTTTTGCTTCCCCTCCCATTATTGTTTCCGTTCCTTTCATATTATTTTCTACGTTTATTGTGCCTTCTCGTCAATGTTTCTGGCTGTATCTGTCTTTGGCGTCAGAATGCTACTCTGTTGCAAACTTTGCGCTTCAAGTTTGTGTGGGAAAGAAAAAAAACCTTCATTAGTTTTCTGCAAACTTCCCAATTAAAACTCATGTGGATAAAGTAATAAAACATGATTTTGTATAAAAATGGTGATGAACTAACAGCATTAAGACGTTGTGGCTGGGAGGATAACGTTTAACAAGGAAAGGGAACACTGTTGCAAGGCTCGACACTAACAGGCACCTGGTAGAAATGAGTCCCCAAAATCTCAGTCTGGGCCCCACAAATTTCAACAATTTTACATAGGGGTTATAATGTACATACTCTGAAAATTCTGAATCCAGACCCCCTTCCCAAAACAGTTGTGGCAGAGTCCTGCCTATTGCTTCTATTCCTTTCATGTTTTCCTCCGTTTATTGCACCTTTTGGTCAAATTTCTCGCTGTATCTTACACTTCTCTTTTTAGCATCAGAATGCTACTCTGTTGAAAATTTTTCACTTTATGATTTATGATAAAAATTCATGATTAACAGTTGGAAGTGGCAGCAAAACATTAACTTGTTTCAGCCCCTGTCCTGATGTTGTATTTTCCTTTGTTTATCTTTTCATCTCTACAATTCATGTATCGGTATCTATTTCAATAACCTCCACAATGAAGGAAAAAAGGTAATGTATATATCAACAAGTGCAAAGAAATAATAATATTGCATGAATTAGGTAACATTAGCCAGAAAGAAAAGTGTCCTTACATGAGGCTGACCCTACACAGAGATGAAAGACATAACATAGCATTATACAATTTATTGATGTATATATAACCAAACATGCAAGGGCCAGTAATTATTTGCAGTACTTTTGGGGAATTACCTTGTAAAGGACAGATGACATAATGCATGTGACCAACCTTCCATATCGTTTATAGCAAGAAGTTACTTCTTGTTTATAGTAGGGCCACAGTTCAGAACACTGTTTAATGTAACTAAGCTGTCATCTAGGTTGTTGAACCCTTCCAACATTTGTTATGTACACATGTATCCTTCAAATTTGATGCTTGAGTTTGATAGCTGTACAGAATAAAATGTTTACTGTAGTTCAAATTGCCCAACATGTGGTTAATTATATGTCTGACCAACACCTTGGCAATTTTATTCATATTTGTGTGTGTGTGTTTTTCCCTCAATTTGTAGTAACAAGTGATTGTTATTGGGCAATACATTACATTTTAGGATAAATATATTTACATAACTGCCCATATATTTTGGCAAATTTCTTAAACTTTTTACCCTGTTTTTTTAAGGATGCTTCTTTGAAATTCTACTCGTCCACAGAATACATATATTTAAAAGAGTTTATCCTTCAAAATATATCAGGAGGCTTTGATTTAAGTTGCCTCTTGGTCCTACATTTGTTGGAATAGGTCTTCAATCACATTTTCAGCCTACAGCATATAAAGAAATAAAGGACTGAATGTTTAGCCTACCGGTATTAAATGTTAGTGACCTCTTGAAATAAGTAGAAGATAACATCACTTTCATTTTCTGCATCTTGTCTGGGAGCTGTTTTTAAGCTCTCTACAAAAATGTAAGTAGGCCAATTAGTGGTGAAACTCACAAAAATGAGCCTTCAATTTTGTGCACTTTATTCTTGATTTGCTGAATAACAATGGTGTTTTCTTTTTTCTGCAACATTCCCAATCCTCATTATCTCATCAAACCCAGCATCAGGGGCAGTAGCGAAAGAAGTTTTACCCAAACTGAGTTTGTGTTCCGTTGATTTTGTTTGGCCGTTCCTTCTGCATGCTTGGTCATTGACCCGAACTCCACGGATAATCCTTTCGAAAGTTTGTTTGAAGCCAAGTTGTATTGATTCTTTCTTTTTACTTCAATTCATTCATTCAATGACGATTCAAATAGACCATTGATGCTCCCTGACCGTTACATTGTAAGTCTGTCCGAAGATAATTTCTGCATCTTGGGTTTACTATGGTGGGCAGAAGTTGGCAACAATGCTGCTGCAGCATGGCTAATTAGTCCAATTAACGGCTGCCCTAATTGGATCATAACTAGTGTTTGGGCCAGCCAGCCAGCCAGCCAGACAGTCGAGCTTAAAGCCTCATGGCGTAACGCTAATAGCCTGTTCACACTAAAAGAAATTTATATGAAAAATTGTATAAAGAAATGTTGTATATAGAATCATCGTACAGCAAAAGGAGAGTTCAGACTAGAAAACAACATCGTATAAAGAACATGGTATATAACAACAATTTTTCATACGAAACTATGTTCAAACTAGAGCGGGATGCCGATTCCTTATCTTTATCGAAATTTAATTCGAAAGAATTCTCAAACAGGCGTTTTGCTATACGAGGTTTCTTTCTGCAGCGTTCACACAAGGGGGAAATTGACCACTTATCGTTTAGTTCTATGATTCTCCTATAGCTTTACGATGAATTCTGGTAGTGTGAACGCTGGGTAAGATGATTCTATTATAGGCACAGGTGGGTATACAAGAGTTGTCTCGCTTTAAGGCTTTCAATAGAATTGAGCCATTTGGGATCGTCGCTTTTAGACTAAGGAGGAAAAGTTTTTCTTGAGTGAACATACAGTGTACATTTACTAGAAAGCGTGTTGTTTTGATTGAGGAAAATAAAAAGGGGAAAAGAAAGAAATATAAGAGAGAGAGAGAGAGAGGGAACTAGAGACAATAGAGAGAGAGAGAGAGAGAGAGTGAGAGAAGGGGGAGACAAACAGATGGATTGAGATGAATAGCTGAGGGGAGAGAGAGAGAGAGATGTTGTTGTTGTTGGTGGTAATAGTTTAATGGCGTTCATTCAGTATATTGAATATATACGCCATATTTTCAGTTTGATAAGAAAATCGGTTATACATAAGAAAACTGAGAATAAAGATTTGTAATGACATAATTAATTAGTCAGTAACGCAATTTATTAGGAGTCTCTGGATGGTTTGCAACTTCGTGTTTCTGCTCCTTTTTTTTTTGTTTTGAGAGAGAGAGAGAGAGGGGGAGGAAGGAGGAGGGAGGGGGAGAGAGATGAGGAGAGTTAGAGAGAGAGAGAAAGAAAGAGAGGGGGAGTGAGAGAAGGAGAGAGGGAGTGGGATGGAGGAAGAAGGAATACAGAGAATGTATTTCAGGTTTCAAACTTGAGTCTTGTTGTCTTGTACATGTAGATAAAGTTAAAGACTGTATTACCAAAGAGATACCTTTGGTATTACCTGTTGAAATGCTTGAAGGGTGTAGCTGTTCAAAACTAATAATTTTCTATAATTCAAAACAAGTGATATGAATCTCAAATCTCCCCAGACAATATAAATATTGATGCTGAAAACAAAAATTTGTGTAAGCCTTCTCGGATCAAATAAGAGATGGCTAATGATCTATAAGGGCTAGAAAAATGGTAAAATGATGAAGCACACACATATATTGTCTGCTAAGTGCAAGAAGGTCGTTAACTTTTATACTTTACTTAAAGTTAATGCCCTCCTTGCTCTCAATAGGTGATTATTTCTGCTGGGAGAATCGTGGAACCACGGTGGAAGGCTTTACTTCTAAATTATATGAAATAATGCCTTTGTTCCTCTAAACTGTTATAAACCATAATGCCTAAAAAAGAAGAGACTCTGATCTCAAATCTGTGCACAACCTTCTATAGATTGTGGATCCAGATTGATTCCATATTATTGGAAGGGGACTGCTTTATATGAAATTTCAGGGCTAGGAAATTTTGAAAAATGAAGAAGGACAGAAAAATATATAATAACCTCGCAGTGTCTTCTACACGGGATCTTAGGCTTTACAGCAGGACTGTTCGGATAAGCGACAGAGCGGGATAATTGTTCACACATTAATCGGCAGGGACTAGCAGCTCAAACCCATTGACATACAAGACCTCATGCCGAGCCAACAGTGCAGAACCAAGGAGTATCCCCCTTCTCTCTCTCTCTTTCTCTCTCCCTCTCTCTCTCTCTCTCTTTCTCCAATCTCTGTCTCTCTGTCTCTCTCTCTCTCTCTCTCCAATCTTTGTCTCTCTCTCTCCTTTTTATCACTCTTCTTTCAGTTTCACCAATTTTATTCCTCTTTATTCTTTCCTCCATGAACTTGATTGAACTTTTTCTTACTCTTTTCCCCTCTCTTGTTGGTTTGTCCTCTAGTTATCTTGCCCTAAACTTGAACGGGAGCCCCTCCTAAACTGGTTTTGGACTCCCTAGCTGCCTTATTTTTTTAAAAGCTATGTCCAATGATATTATACTTTTTAAACCTATCAAACTTTGCATATTTTTTATTTAAATCTACATGAATCTTAAACTGTTTTAAAGTTTTGGGGTAGGTCGTATTGGAAGGTTTCATAAGTGAATAACAAATGAAAGAGATCTATTGAAATATGTTTGTCTTCATGTCGAAAATATTTTATTTGAATGCTTCATGATGGCCTCAAAATATTAAATGTATTTTACTCCTTTTAATCTACTGGATATATAATTTTTGAGTAGCACATTATTTTTCACAAACTTTCCAAAAATTATTTGGATTTACTGGTAAGTATTTAATGGGTTAACACATATGAGTAGCAGAGGTTTGAAACCAGAAATTAAAGGTTCTGAGGTTCATCTTTAGTATTTCATTTTATTCTCTTCCTTCTATTGAAATTTCCATTGTTCCGTCAATGGGTGTGTTCACGCATCTGCCCCGGTGTGACAAACGGAAGGCAGGCTCCAAATTGGTCCCACGCTGGGCTACATTCCGCTACGTTAAATGCGCGAGTGTTCCCCCCTCTTCCAGCTCCTGGTGCCTTTCAAACATTTTCTTGCAGAGAAAAAGTGCAAAATGTGAGATTTTGCGACAAAATATGGAGGATTTTAGTCTTTTGCCATCACCTACCTTGTTCGTATCCATGGAATTTCATTGTGCACTGAAGTATTGATTTGTATTGCAGTGCTAATGGGTTAGCAGATCAGGAAAATGTAAAAAGATTAGATGGAATAATGACATGTCCAGTGAATTGTGATGCTCTTTTGGATGTGCTTTAATTGATGACATATGGCATGTCTGTTTTCAACTCTCTATATGGTTAATCATCAATGAAGTAAGGATTTATACATCAAGTTCCTTTCAAAAAAATATTGCTTGTGGTTGATTTGATTTATTCTTTTAAGTTTTAGAATTATTTTAAATTTCCCCTTTATTGTATTCTATTGTATTATGACATTTCTCTCTCTGCCTCTCATCCCTCTCTCTCTCTCTGTCTCTCTCTCTCTCTCTCTCTCTCTCTGTCTCTCTCTCTCTCTGTCTCTCTCTCTCTCTCTGTCTCTCTGTCTCTCTCTTGGGGGGGGGGGGCTAGTTTTAATCAACAGTATTTACAATGTATAAATCCTGAAAATACTTAGTATAATTAAATCTATTCTTAATCCAATATATTCTATTTGCAGATTAGTATAATAATCATGCAATCTAAATCTTTGATGTTAATGTTATATAACACTTTTGAACAACTTTGAAATCTAATGTAACTTAATCATGATAAAGTTTTACATTGTATGCCCTAATATGCCGTGTTTCCCTGAATCACTGCATAAGTCAATAACTAATGTTTCACAAGTATGATAATCAAATGAAACCTATCTCTATATATGATTATACTTCCTTAAACAGCTTTTGTACATAATGACAAGAAAATGCAATTGAAATTTCCCTTTTTGATTGATTTCACAGTTTCTCTTCAAACCCATCCCATAATAGACATGATATTTAGCCAGCTGATACAACATAGCAGGCATGTTATTGATTATAAAGTATCCAGAAAGAGAGACTCTTATTTCTTGATTAATTTTTCTTTGTACTTCTCTGGACTCTGTTATTAATTATGAAATTGCACTTCAGTGTGTGACATATTTGCTTTAATAGTCAGAAGCTTGTTGTCTTATGTAGGGCACTTTTGCAAGAGCAATACACTTTTTGATATTATTGTAGCAAGCAGTAGATGTTTTATAGGTGAATAGTCTTCCAGAGACGTAAGAAAAGGAGAAATTGAGGTAATACAATTGTTTCATAAATTGATCAATTATAATACTAGCCTATCCTCCATTTATTTATTTATTTATTTATTTATTCATGTTTTATTTATTACAATTGGTAAAACAGTGGAGGGTAGTCCGATTCAGTTAAAAGAAACTGCTTTCCAACGGAGCCCTCCACATGATACAAACAATAACATAAAACATAAAAACACAACATAAATTGAAACATCAATATAACTCAATATATAAAAACATTTATACATTTGAATACTACATTAGGCGCACGTGGGATGCACGGCGAGACCCCCCCCCCCCCCCCCCCCCCCCCCCCGTAGGCCAGATTCTCGTGTGTGTTTTGTTTGTTGTTAAAGCATGTTAGAGAACTGTTTACATTGTTTCTTGAAATTGTTTAGTGACTTGCAATTTTGGACGGACAATGGCAACTTATTAAATAAAGAATTGCCGGTGAATGAAAAGGAACGTTTTTTGTATTCTGTTTTAGGGTATGGTATTTGTAGACGGTTTTGGGTGGTATGGCGAGTATTATAAACAATGGGTCGCAAAACAGACAATGGTTTCAGGTATTTTGGTGCAAAATCATTCCATATCTTATAGACTAAAATACATTTTTGATATTTAATTCTTTGTTCAACAGATTGCCAATTGAGGGTAGTTAATAAAGAACATTGTGTAGTTGAATAATCTGTATTCAAAACCAAACGAGCATATCTATTCTGCAATTTCTGTAACCGAGTTATTTTAGTTTTCGAGCAATTTCCCCATACCGTACAACAATAATCTATATATGATAATATTAATGCATAATATAACTGTTTCAGTTGTTTGTTTTGGGTCAAATGTTTGATTCTTCTAATACAAGCGATAGAACGTGAGATTTTACTAGAGATATACTGAATATGTAATGTCCAATTTAATTGAGAGTCGAGAATTACTCCAAGGTATTTGATATTGTCGACATGCTCTAAGGATGCACCTTCAAATTGAATTGCCATTTTTTTATTTTGTAATTTACGTTTATTACCAAAAGTCATAATCTTAGTCTTTTGTGGATGTAAATACATACGATTAAGTCGGAGCCATTCTGTAATTAAATCCAAATCGGACTGTAAATTTGCCTGGATACGAATCATATCATTATCGCAGTTAAAAAGAGCAGTGTCATCTGCATATAAACATATCTTTGTTTTATTATGTAAAGGTAAATTACCTATATCATTGACATAAAGACAGAAAATCAGGGGCCCAAGTATGGAACCCTGAGGGACTCCCGTCTTGACATTTAAAAACGAACTTGTTGCTCCTGCAATTGAGACACATTGTTCCCTTTCTTTCAAATACATTTTAAACCATTGTAACTCAGAGTCTTTTATACCATAATAATACATTTTATCGAGGATTGAATCAATTGGAATGACATCAAACGCTTTTTGTAGGTCTAAAAACAGACCCCCAGTGATCTTACCAGAGTTCATATTATCTAAAAGAAAGTCGACAATTTCTGTCAAACAGGTTGACGTCGAATGAAGAGGTCTAAAACCAGACTGGCGATCACATAATAGATCATTGTTATTTAAATAAGCATAAAGCTGTTGATGTACTGCCTTTTCTAATATTTTAGAGACTGTTGGTAAAAGCGAAATAGGTCTAAAATTTTGTGGTTCAAAAGTACCACCTTTATGAATTGGGGTTATTTTTGCTTTTTTAAACTCTTTTGGAATTTGACCTGTTTCAGAAGCTTGTTGTCTTATGTAGGGCACTTTTGCAAGAGCAATACACTTTTGGGGTTATTTTTTCATGTACCATCTTTGTAGAAAGACAACCAATCTATAAAAACTCAATTTGTTTCCTTTTTAACTTTGAAACCTTGTTGAAACATGCATTATACGGTACTTAAATGATGTAAGAACCTGTTCATAAAGGCCATCTGTCTATCACAACCTCTCTTCTTGTCTTCCTTGATAGTGGTCTTTGTACACAGGTTTCATATGTGCCAGCATTGATTACATATTCCCGGAAATTTATCAATATTTTGGATAGACAAATTTACAATATGGGCAGTTTTGATAATACCATGCTATCTTTGGTAACCAATCGAAAGTATATCAGCTGTGTGTTGATTTAGGAAAAGCTGAACAAATGATATCTGCAAAAAGCAAGACATTAATAATCAAATATAAATATTTGATTGCAGTGTATCATAGTATCCTTCTTGAATGTTTAAATAAGCAATAGAGAGAGAGACAAAGAAAATGTTTGAGTGAGACAGGAAATAGCAGTGATAAACTTCTCTGATATTAAACCAAGTAGGTAAAAGACTTAAAAGTGTATTAGACCAACTGGTCATTAGACTAAATGGGTATATGTACATGTATTGGCCAAAATGGACATCAGACCAACTAGTAATTAGACAAGGTCTAAAGTAGACCAATAAGGAATTAGACCGAATGGAGAATCAATGAAGTGTGATGAAATGGACCAACTGACAATGGACTAAATGGTGATAATAATAATAATAATAACTTTTATTTACCCAGGGTAGCCACTTCAGTTATGAAACTGTTCTTCCAGCGGGCCCTGCATAACATAATATGTTATTACTACCCTTCTCCAATCTAATATGCTGAGCGCCTAGCTAGAAGGCAGAAGGTCCCATTGTTATAAGTCTTTGGTATGACTCGGCCGGGGTTCGAACCCAGGACCTCCCGTTCATGAGGCGGGCGCTCTAACGACTGAGCCACCATTTCCAATCGATATACCATTTAGGTTAAAGGGGAAGTCCACCCTGATACTGGGGAAATAGACATTTTTTATTTGTTTAGTACAGAGCAAATGGGAGGGGACTTTGCAAGATATGTCACCGAGTTGCCAATTTGTGTTCCATTGATCATTCATAACTTTCTTATTTTTTAATTTGATTTTCCCAAACTTTCCCTGTTCCTCTCATTTTATCTGCCTCTATTGAAGGTTATACAAAGTTTTGGTAATATTTCAACAGGATTGGATTATGAAATTTGAAATTTACATTAGCATTGTGAAACCTACATGTAGTGTTAGAATATGTAGCTTTGGAAAAATTGGGCTCCAAAGCGATTTTGAGAAATTAAAATATCTAATTTATCAATATATGCTTCCAATATGTTCATTGAAACCAAATTCATGACCCCATACCAAAACTTTGTGTTACCTTTAAAACCATGATTACCGGTACCATGTTCTGTAAACAGAATTCCTTCACACAGAGTGGAAGGTGAAGGATGGTTGTCTTACTATACCATCCCCGTGTCCACACACAACATTTTCCGTGATTAGACGTGATTAGTTATACCGTTTCGGGATAGTTATACTGTTTCACAATAGTTATACGATGAAATTGTGTGTGTGGACGCTTACTAACTATACATCGTATAACGAAACGTTGTATAATGAAACGATGCCCAAACATGCGTTTTGTTATACGACGTATAACTAATCACGCCTAATCACACCTAATCCCGGAATATGTTGTGTGTGGACGTAACTAGTATAACTAGTCGAACAAGAACGGTATAACTGGGCAGGGTTTAACGTGACCTCGAGCGAAAGGAGACCTGATCTCTCATTTCCGCTTCAACTTCATGATCGCAGTAGCAAACTGCGCACAACGACATTTCACTGTAGAGTTTCAATATTACTTTCTTCTTTGTGTGGACATCCTGGAATTTATACAATGATTTTTTTCATACGACGTGTCTTGTGTGAAATTTATACAATGATTCTTTATACGACGTTTCGTTATAGAGTTTCTGGATAAATTGTTTTGTGTGTGGACACGCTGCATGTTACTACCTGCATACCTGAGCTGTTCCTTCCTAGACCACGCCCTATAACTACTGGTATCATTAGAAAGGCTCAAGTGAAGTCTTCAGAGCTCATGTAACGGTTATCTTCCCTTTTGTACTTTCTAAGACAAGTACGCCAAAGCTGGATTTTCATCTCTCTTGCTGGTAGACGGGGCAGGGATATTATCGATAATATTTCATACTTGGAAAAGTCAAATGAAGGTTTCTTCTTTTTTCGTCCAGAATACACCCAGTTTTTTCTCTTGATCTAGGTCAATATCACTTTTACTGACTATCAGGTTTCAAAGGGCTCCATTGGAATGCTAGTATGTTTGCTGTATCTTGCATATTTGTTGAGTTTTGTAACCTATTATTGGCGACAATTGCTCTAGCTGCAGTCTATTTCCTACATTGACCATATTTCTAACTGTAACCCTGGACCAAATACCTTGGCCAAAATTGAATACCTGGTACCGGTACTGATAGTCGAAAAATAGTGAAAAAAACAGCACAAAAATACGTTTTTTAAAACTACTTTCAACTCTGAATATATTTTTTTAGCTATCTTTTGTTCCAAACCCTAAGCCTGAAAACGTGTGTTTTGTCTATTTTCCTTTTTTTTCCACAAGAAAAGAAAAGAATAATAGTCTAGTTTTCTAGGAAATACCATGAAACTATAGTGAAAAATATATATTTTCGCATGTGAAAAACTACCAGGGTAACCCGTAAGGCTAAACCTAACCCTAACCTAAAACTCACTTGCAGCGGCAGCCCCAGCCCCAATCCTTAACTTTAACTTACTTTTTAGAAACAAAATCTAGCTATTAAAGAGACATATATAACATCATGTGTATTATTCTTGTATTAAAATAAAGGGCTCATGTGTTTTTCAACTAGGAAAACAGAAAACCCACGACCTTTTCTCATTTGTATTCTACATGTAAGTTGTTAAATAAATAAAAAAATCATTCTCCTCTCATTATCTCGGGTACTTGTTTACTTAATATTTCAAGCAGTATTACTCACAACTTAATGAGTTCATGTTTTTAGTTTTATTTTTTATTTGCTTTAGTCCTGAACTTTGTAGCATGCCAGATGATAACATAATATTTACAGAATTGCAAATACATGTACCCATGTATGCCCATCTTTTGTTTTGTGTTTTGACAAGGTTGAAGTAAGTTTTTGTCTGTGGTTGTTGGCTTGAACATTTGTTGTTCAAACTGATTTACCATACATATGGTTTATTTATTAGTGATGACCCCACCCCCTGTTTTTTTTAAAAGAGCGTTATTGTGTGTAATAAATGGACTTTCATCTGTAGATCACGTACACATGCATGACATACATGAATATTATATAGATGAAGTGGACGGGGTGCTTAAAGTAACAGAACTTTCAAAGAGCAAAGAAATTTCGAACAGAACTTTAAATGAACCCAGTGCACCATTTCCACTCCTTCTGTATTCTATTCTGTAAAGCGCATGGAGACATGTAATTATGCCCATAGGCCTACTACGAGTCCATTTTATGCCTATGTGTTATGGAATATACAAGTATGTTTAATTATTATTATTATTAACAGAAATTTAAGTGTTCATATTTTCTGGTCTTGAACACAATCACATTTTTTTTCCCCTCAGGAAATCATCAAAGAGCAATTTCAATGCCATGTACAGTAGTGTCTATACAAATCATGTTCACATGGTGTACTGCCATGTTCATACATTTCATTGGATCCCATACAAGGCTATTGAAATTGATTTTATGGCGGCACTTGCGACCCTAGTCTCAAACTTGTGGAACATTTGTGCCAAATACAGTGTTATTTGAAGGCATGTTTGGGTTAAAATAATTAAGGAGTGACCCTTTAAAGTTAGAACTTAGATGTCAATCATAATAATACAAACACTCAACCATGATAAAAACTATGGTAGAGTCAACATGAAGTTCAAGTGTGATATTAATAAAAAGGTCAATATTTGATTTATTCATAACCCTCAAAGTTTGTTGCTAAGAGTAACGGGCCAGCTCCTCATTGTTTGTCTTCTCTTCTTATCTGCTGAGGACCAAAAGGGCATTAAACTGCTAACTAGCATGAGTTAATACCCTTCTCTGTTACCAGTATTGAATCTAATACAGTCTACTGAGATCTAAAAGGGCATAAGATTGCTAGAGTTTTCACCCTTCTTTGTTGCCAAGAGTGAAAGGCCATCTACTCTTGTTTATCTTCTACTACAATGTACTTTATAAAGTCTGCTGCTGAGGGCCAATGGGATGTTAAAGTAGCTCATTTAGATGCACAGAGATCCAGGGAAAAAATTAATATTTATTTTTCGGGGACTACTTTTCAAGCTTGCCTGCATAAAAATAACACTCTAAAATTTGTTTTGCATTGAACTCTATGCAAATTTACGGGGGCTCTTTTCTGATTTTCGGCGGCTCTTTTGGGCATTTTGGGGGCAAATTCACCCTGAGCCCCTGTGTATTTTTTTCACTACAGAGATCTATAAGTATATTCACGTACCTCCTTTCATTTATAAGTTTTGTTAGTTGAATATTTATTATTTACAGTTGTGATACAAATGTGTATATGTAAATATAGATATGCCAAATACCCACCCCCCCCCCCCCCCCCCCGAGGTTGCAAGTATGCATGATCTCTGCGCTAGTTAGAGCCATGTCTTGCCTTGGCTGAAACGGCCACCGTACACTACCTCTGCCTTGATCCTCCTCACAAAACTGTGATATGATAATGGAATTATTGTCAAAGTTTTTGATAGAGGCAATGCTTGGAGTCCATTATTGTTAATGGTTTCATTTGAAATATTTGTGTGTGAATGTAAAGCCACAGTGTGGGAGAAAAAACAAGGTGGACCATTTCATGTTAATTGTATCATTATTTCAAAAAACGTGCCTCAAAGTAAGAACACCTTTTTTCTTCAAAAATGTTTTCATGATGAAAGTGCATGAGTCTGATTGTGAACTACATGTACTTGACTTTATGAATGAAAGTGTATGACTTCCTCTTTAGCGATAGGACATGATCTATTTGACATATTTATTGCTTCCTTGATTGGCTTCCTCGTATTTGTTTTTCTCTTTCCTTATCATCAACGACTTCCTGAGAATGTGCCTAGCCATTAAAGGATAGAATAGTATTCTGATTCTACACTTATAAATCATTTTTTCATGTCTTTGGCGATATGATTAAAGGAGTGGTGAGCATTCACATATTAATAGGAAATTTTGTTGCAGGGCCATCATAATAATAATCTTGATTTATATGGCATTTAATACGGAATACCATCTCTAAGCGCTCTACAGATAGTATTACCCCGGTCATCGGATTCATTCACGTACAATGTGCACCATCTCCACTCCCTGGGGAGTATTCCTACCATATGGTAATTACCGGTACTAACTACTTACACAAATTCTTTCGTCACATCAAAAGGATTGGACAAAATGAATGGATACTGAAAAGCATTATTTCATTAAGGAACATATCATATAAAATGTTTTTTGGGGATGACGGCTTACTCTGTATTATCGTCGCTGTTTTCACGAAGTGACGGTAGTGAAAACAAATTGCATTCACTTTGCGTTACGATTTTCCTCGCTACCGTCACTTCGTGAAAACAAGGACGTTATGTGTGGTATTGGCTTATGACATATTGTTCAAGCATAAAATCAAGAATGGCCTATAACTAGCCGGTCATGATTATTAACACTTACACTTGCTCATAATTAGCTTGCGACATATTGATACTGATTCGTTCTCAAGTTCTCGTTAAAAGTGGTGTTCAAATCTCAGTTTCATGATATAATTTTCAGACAAAAAACTCAATATAATTGTAAATGATATACATGTAGCTATAGAGTTATGTATCTAACTAAACAGTAATTTTACTGAGGGGGGGGGGGGGGGGGATAATTAAGAGAGGGGTACATATTGGACATTAAATGTGAAAAGTAAAAAGGATCCAGCGTAAAATTCTTCTGGGAAGGAGATGCGTATTATGCGCTGTCAATCAAAGACTGTGTTTGTGTGGAGTGTTTATTATTTGCTGAGATCTCTCTCAATAGTTATCCATTAGCCCACAATACATGAGATTAGACCCTAAAAGGGCTTAGAATTAGTACACCTATGTGATTTTTGTATTCTTCATAGCATACATGTACAATAGGATGAGACCTAATTTGAGTGCTGGAGAGGGGAGGGGAGGGGAGGGGAGGGGTGTGTGAATGGAATAACAGGTTTAACCATGAAAGTTCACAAAAAATACAGATCATGGTCCCTATGTAGTATTTGCTGGAACATGGTTGTTTCTCCATTAAACCTATAATAATAATAATAATAATAATATGTCTTGTTTACCCAGGGTAGCCTCATCAGTATTCATACTGTTCTCCCTGATGGCCCTATGGGGAATTTTATTGGGCTAACTTTATTCATACAACAAAAAATATAATTTCATGACATACAAAATTAAGATTAATAACTTTAAGTTGTATGCAATATCAATATAAACATATTTTAATATTTTGCGTTTGACCTAATTTGATACTTGTCGGATGCATTTCACTTTCGGTGTTATATGAAGGAAAATTGTCTGTGCTCACAAGCTAAGGACATTTTTATCTACTAAACTTATGAATCCCTTTACAAAATGTTACAATATTTGCACTCCAACCATGTTGCCAAAACAGCTTCAGCAGCATGCCAAAATAAACATATCAAATTCTTCTCAGCAGTTTCATAGCAACTGAAGATCCTGTTTTAATTGATCAGCCATTAACAAATACAAAGTTCAGATAATACAGTTAGCTGTAAGAAGATATTGCAGTTCCACCCTGTTCAAAATGCTACTCAACAATAAACTGGCATTGGTATACCAAGAAGTTTGTGTGTAGCTGCAAATAGTCATGTACACTACAGAGTGTGTGTGTGTATTCTTGCTAAGTCAAGTACATGTGAGAATAATGCTGGTGCAGTTGTGTGCTGGTGTAGTGTGTGTTTGTATTGTGAGGTAGTTAAGTAGGTGTTTAAGTGTCAATGAGGTGTTAAGTGTCATTAATCTCATTGTGCTGTAATGACTTAATTGAGACAGGCATGGGGTCCTGGGCAGTGATTGATAGATTGATTGACAGGGTATGGCAGGTTCAATATAGGACAGTTAGAGAGAGAGAGAGAGAGAACAAACAGGGAGATTGCATTATGGAATGATCATGGCTTAGAAGTGTTATGATTTTAATAGTAGCTGTTAGACTTGGGCCACTTAGCAAAATTTAATGGCAAGGAAAAGGCCCCCCCCCCCCAAAAAAAAAAACAACAACCTTACATTTTGTTATAGAGGTTAATAACACACTTCTGGTTTTCAGCTGACGACTTTCAGTCATAGATCTGTATATTCCACTACCTTTGCTAAACTATGCATTTTGAGATGCTATGGCTCAGTGGTAGAGCAGTGGTCTTGTAACAGGGAGGTCCCGGGTTCAAAACCCAGTCAATGTGCTTGTGCCCTTTTGTAAGGCATTCATCCTCACTACCAAGTCCCTCAGAGAGTAATTAACGCCGTCAGTTTCCTGGTTGCTCACTTACAACATAACTGCATGCTTACAAGCACCTGCAATCAGGTAAAACAAACAAACAAACAAACAAACAAACAAAACAATATTTGCATTTATTACAATTTATAATTTTGTATGTGTTATTGTTTATGTGACATTAGCATGTATCCAATGGATACAAAAATTAATATTTTCTGGATTACAGATATTTTAAATAACAAGGCAACTAAGCAACCATATTTTGACTAAATGGAGATTTTTAAAGTGGTATCTCATTTATATTTCACACAAATGATGATGTGTTCAGATAAATTTCCAGACTGCTTGATTAAGGTGCAAACTCTTAATTTAAGGTGAAAATAAATAAGTCTACTGTGTTAAGTCTACTGTGCATGATAATCTAGGCTTTTTGAAAGAAAAGTCTGATATCTTACTTACTAGAGACTAATTGTTTGTATTGAAAGTGTACAGGTATAATCCTGGTCTTGATAGGTATTTAATGGTCATTATTCTCATTGACTGTCATTCTCTAATAGAGAGGGGCTATTAACAGATTCCAATGGGAGGACATAATGATTGAGTGATTGGCAGGTGGGGTTTAACATCTTTTGAAAGCCAGAAGGACGTTACCTGAACTTACCCTCTGTACTTAGTGATAGGAGTCAATGCCTTTCTGGTGCCAAACTGTTGCTATGGTCTTTTTAGAGCCAGGAAGACGTTTAGTGGTAGGAGGGTATATGAAATGGTACAAGTTAATATTAGTCCAGCTCAGGTGAGATGATTACTGGTATAATGATAGTCCATAGGAGAAAGGACGACTGATGAAATAGTAAGGAAGTTAAAAAGTCAAAGAGAGAAAGCCATACAAAGGAGAAAGAGAGAGAAAGAAAGAGAGAGAGAAAGAAAGAGTGAGAGAAAGAGAGAGAGAGAAAGCCATAGAGAGAAAGCCATACAAAGGAGAAAGAGGGAGAAAGAAAGAGAGAGAGAGAAAGAGAGAGAGAGAGAAAGAAAGAGAGACGGGAGAGATCTAGAGAGAGAGGGGGCAAGAGAGAGAGAGAGAATGAGAGAGAGAGAGAAGAATGAGAGAATGAGAGAGAGAGAGAGAGAGAGAGAGGGAAAGAGAGAAAAAAGAGTAGAGGGAGAGAGGCTGATAGAGAGAGGAGGGAAGGGGGAGAAGGAGAAAGACATCTTGATGGCATACCATCACACTTCCGGGGACATATTTTGTTGGGTTTCTGTCTGATCCCGGTGATGTGGGGATTAATCTTGTTGATGGAGATGCTGACATACCAGGGAGAACCCCTATAGTCATCCCTAGACCCTCTCTTGATCCTCCTCCATCTCGCATCTCCTAATGAAAGAAAATAATGATAACTGCAGTTGTGATATTAGCTAATTATGATTAATTCTTAAACGATTTCTCAAAACCTACACCAGTATGTGTTATTGCACTAATGTGATAAACAATAAATCAGGTATGCTCTGAACAAATTGTAATAATTGGGTAAACATATGAAATTTTTCAAGTAACCTGATACCTGTTTAAACTTTAAAATGCAGAAAGAAATTATTGATTATATGTCTTCATAACCCAAGTTATTTTTTTCATAATAATTTTTTCTCCGCTTTCCTCCTTGTTGCTTGCTTTGAATTTCTAATTTATTTCTTGGATTTCTTGCACTCTTAAATTTTTTAAAATTAATTTTTCACTGATCCTTGTACATGTGTAACAGAGGAGAGACATTTGACTACCTTGCCCAATCTCTCTTTGGTAATTCTTTTATATGCAATTATTAGATATTGTCTTTTTTTTTGGTTTCTTTTTGTATCTGGTCTTTCTTACTCCCCGCCATTTCCCCCATCCATCCACTCCATCCTTGCCCATCCTTGCCCCCCTCACAGTTGTTTCTACCCCCCCTCCCCCGCCCCTTCCTTCGATTCCCCTTCCACCTCCAACACTCAGCTAATACATCCAAGAGTAGCAATTACCTCTCAGCTTTACAAGCACATACATTGGATAATTGAAGCCTCTGTTTAAAAGCACTCTGCCCAGGCCGGTCTGTGTTTTCCCAGTAATGAAGGGCATAATGCGATTCGTGATTATTCATCTGTCACGGGGAGCGAAAACCGCTCTTATTCCCCCAGCGTGCCGCACCGCCCGGCATCGCCTTTCACCGCCAGCGTCGCTGTCACACAACCGGTATTGATCCAAACGTCTAAATTATAAGAGAAGCATTGAGAAGCAAACTCTCCGATAGGACTTCTGTCTTTTTTTTTGGCACTTAAAGGTATACAATTATTTCATTTTCTTTCATTATTCTATTTTACACACCTATTTTTTCCTCTTTTTGTTTAAAGTATCATTTTGATTTCATTGTGATGTACTTAATCCACTTGACATCCATTTATTCTAACATGTTAGATTATCATATCAGTTTTGATAGTTTATGAAGCAGTCAGTACAAATTTGTTATTGATGGTCTTCCAATAGTGTAAGTAGTGTAATAGCATATTTTGTCTACTTCCTCAAATTTGATATTCATTAATTTCCACAAGGCTACATTGTTTACCAAGTTGGCAGTCCGTTCAGTCATGGTATTTAATTGTCACGTATCTCTTTCCAATCATTAAATACAATTAGCCTACATTCATTTCAAGTGCCACATACTTCCCCCAAAAACACAACACGTACCAATTATGTAGCAGGTTTAGTTATATATCTGTCGAGTTAAAAAAAATAATATATATACTAACATCTTTCTGGCTCTCTGAAGCTGATGTATAAAGGTTGTTATGATTTAATCTAAAAATTTACAACATTATTTTTTTTTTCTTTATTGCAATAAAAACTTGGAGTTTGGATTTTAAATAAAAATAAAAATACAAACAAATAGATAACAATGGTAGGAATGATGTACACAAAGTCAAAGAAAATGTAGAGTCTGATACTGTGATACACAAATATATGAAGAACAGTGTGCTACAATCAAATTAGATAGATCAACATAAATCTTTTCTTAAACAACAAGGACCTTCTATTGACAATAAGTGTATTAAAAAAAAACATTTTGTGATCTGTTACAAGGATATGACTGGTTTACTAAAATGTTCAGAATTATGGATATTTCTTTCCTGGAGACCTAGTGATGAGTTATTCCATTAACCTGTTATTGATAAATGACCTACAATACTTGGAATCCTGTCTGTATACATCATGTGTTGTTATGTCAGGCAAACACAAGTTAAGCTTAAAAATAATTATCAAGAACAATCTTTGTTTAAAAAGTATGGAGTGAAATGTAAATATGTTAGTAAGCAGTCTTTTAGGCTCACTTGCTCATTGATATATTTCTGCAAAATTACACTAACGTAGTTTTTGTGGAGGTTACCATGACTACAGAGGCTAAACTGGTAGGAACCCTTGCAGGATTGATGTATTGAATGGAGGGGAAAGGTGTGATAGGATGGAAATAATGATGATTTATTGCTCAAGATTTCTGGTGGCTTTGAGCCCATTACGAGCCAGGTCAAGTTGAAATAATTCCTTTGGAAAGGACGAAAGAAACATCATGGTTTTCATCCAGCTGGTCTCTTTGAGCATTGAGCAAGGGACGTCTACGGAGAAGAGCTTTAAATAACTTAATATCTTTCGTCTGCTCTGCGGGTGTATCTATATCAGCCCTGTATCGGTCCTCTCCGGCACTAGCTCGCTCGCCCCAAACTTTTCACCGGAATTGATGTATTGATATTCTCTGCTCTGTCACTAATGAAAGCAAAGTGAGCTTCTTTTACTTGAAAGGAGTATCTGACCGTGGAGACATGGACTCGAATTATAATGATAGCAGGAGGTGTGTGTTCATAGACCCCAATCTCGACCCCCCCTCCCCCTCTCTCTCCCTCTACCCCCCCCCTCTCCCCCCTCCCCCTCTCTCCCCCTCCCTCCCATCACCCTTCCCAGAAACAACAGTTAAATCGGGTAGTGTTAGGGAGAGATGTCCTTAGTAAAAAACAATAGTCTAAAAGTTGTTGAAATATTGTGGAAAAAAAGAGCAGAAAATATGCTTTCTGTTTTTTTCTTTAACTGTGAATATATTTTCCAACTTTTTTTGTTCCAAATTCTTAGCCTAAAAATATTTGTTTGGTATTTTTTTTTCAATTTTTTTTTTCTTTATGAAAATAGAATAAGAATAGTCTGGTTTTATCAGAAATATCAAACAAGTATAAAGAAAATAGCTAAAAGTGACAATAATATGGTCAGTGCTGCTCTCTTAACGACAGGGTAATTTTGACTAGGTGGGGTATGAAACTTGGGGGAGATCTAGATGACCTTGTAGCCCTTCATTTAGCTCCCCCTCCTCTCCCTGCCTTTCCCATTTTTTGTTTGCCCACCCCCCCCCCCCCCAAAAAAAAAGAAGAAAAATCAGCTTCTAGAACCATTTTGGCAAAAATTTGGTTTCATCAGTGCCCTGATCCCAGCAACAGGTTTTTTGTATGAGAAATGTGACAAAAGGAAAGGAATATTAATAGCATTGTATGATTGATTTGATTTGATTGGTGAATCACCATTAATTATTTCATTGAATGAATATAAACTTTACTTTTCCATGAATGTTCAAGTATCACTATTGATATATTTTCACTTCATTGAAATGAAAGTTACCATACTTAATGTTATCTCTGAAACATCAAAGATACCATTGTTACTTTTATTTGGTGTGTGTCATATGAATAACGTTCAGGTACGGTTGTCCGCTAGGAAACCCTCAAATTTGTCTAATTGCCAATAGGAATTAGCTTGAAATACAACATTCTTGTCACTAAGAATGTTTTTCTTTAAAACCTGAGTTCCTGCAAACAAAATTAAAGTGTTACTACGACTTCTATAGAATAAAAACACACCGAAAGTCAAATCCAGTTTAGCGCAGGCTGAGTTCTGTGGGGTATTCACTGGGTGTGTGAGCAAACCTACCATTATGATCTGAGTACGGGTAAGGAGTTATCCCTTGATCTGAGTAAGTGTCTTACTTAATATTTTCATTAAGTATAGTCTGTATTTTTTTACAGTTGTGTTCTTCAGTTGCCATAAAATGATATTATTTTCAGTTGTTAATATACCTTTGGAATATTGAAGGTTGTATTCCTTCAAACAAACCTGCTGATCATTCATGGCATCCAGGTGAGTTGCCATTCTGTAAAAACCTTCATGGCCTAGCCACCGAAAGGGCAACTAACTGTTAAACTCCTTGCCCAAGCCCAGGGCGTCGATCCCTGCATTGCCTCCTTTCTCTCTCTCTCTCTCTCTCTCTCTCTCTCTCTGGCCAGGGAGACTCCCATCTCCCCGCTCTGGCTAAGGTTTCGAGACAAGACTGAAGAAGATTGATTGTAGGGAGTGAGTTTCATTGAACATTAGGGGGGGGGGGCCTTGGCAAAGATTGTTTTACTTGGATCCTTTGGGGCCGGGCAACGAACGGCCTCTTGTGGTTTGATATACTATTGCTAAGGCTTCCTTCAAAAATTTCTCCCTTTCTCTTTCTCCTCTCTCCACCTTTCTTCTTCTCTCTCTGTCTCTTTCAGTTTTCACTATCGTATAGATGTACCATAATAACCAATCTGCATACCACCACCTAATTCTCTCTGCCATTTCCTCTTCCTTTTCGTTTGTTTCACTCTCTCTCTCTCTCTCTCTCTCTTTCTCTTTCTCTGTCTCTTAATTATTGGGGGAGGGTGATAAGTGTTCCTTTAGTGTTTTAAGATATAAGGTTATTTTTTCACATGCTCATCATTTTGTTTTGTTGTTGCTATTTTCTCTATATTTGTATGGTATTTCCAGAAAACTTGAATATTTTGTTCTATTTTCTCATGTATTCATTCAAAAGGGTATGGAAAATGGACAAAAAGATATTTTTAGGCTAAGGATTTGGAACAAATAATAGATAAAAATATATAAGTATATATATCTGAGATGAAATAATTTAGGGTAGCCTATAGTGTAGGGTGACCTATGCATGTTTAGCTCTACAATAGTAGAGTATAAAAAAAAAAATATAGCTCTAGATTCTAGAATAGTAGCCCCTAAAAAAGTTCTGTGCTTTTTTCACTATTTTCAAAACTAGTTTTGGACTACTTTATTTTGAGTAGGGATACCAAGAAATAAAGCTAGAAGGTTTATCTGTCTGGCTAGACAAATTTATTGCGTTTGTAATGGAATGTTCTCTATTGTGACCAGTTCCCACTTACTCTTTAGTTTGGCTTTATGTCTGACTGGACAAATTTATTGCGCTTGTGATGCAATGTTGTCTTTTGTGACCAATTCCTACTTACCATACTCTTTAGTTTGAGCTTTATCAACATGAATAAAAAGGTATCTCTACTGAAACTGTAACCTCCAAAATGACATTAGCTATGGGATAATCATTATTTTTACCTGTATCAGACATCCGAGCAGTGGTTTTACATTATCATATTACACTCGTTTGTAATCCTAAAAGGGCTAATCAGTAAATATAAGACAATATAACCCCTTCATGAAAAAGCCTATGGACTTTACGTGTTAAAAAAGCATTTTCTCATATTCACTGCGCCATATTTTGTCATTTTCATTTCGCATCTATCGTGTGTACGAGACCTGCGCACTTTGCGCACACTCTATTGTGAGGTAATAATCACACCAAATTAGGCACACTGTTTGCAGTGTATCAAAATGTTGTCAAGCACTGGATGCACAGTGCTGATTTTACAAAGTTTTTTCAGTTCTATGCGATTGTCATGGTTAATTTATGTAATTGCTCTAGATGTCTGATCTGAATAACAATAACAATATTGACTGGCTTAAATTTTGGGAGATACCACATATATTGCCCTCACAAGACCCATATTGCCCTCGTCTTTGACTGAGGGCAATATGAGTCTAGTTTGGGAAATGTATATAATGTGGTATCTCCCTCAAGGCCAGTCCATATTATATAATTAGACTAATCATCCATGAAGTAAATGCAGTAATTGGTTACATAGGTTGATTTACCCCCCAACCCCCCCCCCAAAAAAAAAAAAAAACATGACTGAAAAAATAATTAACTTAGCAAAATATATATACACACAATTGTACATTTTAGGACAATTCGTTCCTGTTTTCACAAAGTGACGGTAGTGAGGAAAATCTGCACGCAAATTGTATGCGATTTTCATTCACTACCGTCACTTCGTGAAAATAGGGACTAATTGTATGTACATGATATATTTTGCTATTAAAGTTAATTATATACCTATTTTTAAGTCATGCTTTTTAGTAAATCAACCTATGTATCCAATTACTGCTGTTACTTCATGGCTGATTAGTCTAATTATATAATATAAGTGATTAACTATTGAAAAGAAAGGTCAAGTTCCATGTAATTTGAGAATTAATTAAAGGAAAATATGAATATATGGAGTTGCATACACAGTCCCTTGGTCAAGTGCAATGAAGAAAAAGGGAAAATTAAGGAATACCCTTTGCTGTGATAATTGTACGATTGGTGATTTACCATCATAGCATTACCTGTAACCAAAGGAGTGGGCAACCTGCCTGTAGGTTCCCTACCTGTGGTTGTAAAATGCCATCGGTCTAAATAAAGATAGCCCTAATGGCAAAGCGAAACCACAAAGGGTATTAAGCCTCCCTTCTCCTCCCTCTTCCATTGTATCTATCCTCTTTTGTATGTTTTACCTGATCAAAGAGATTAGTCACTAATCTGCTCGGCAAACCTCAAACTCATTATTCCTTCCAAATCATCTTGGCTTTAGACCAATTAAAGAGAAGGTTGAGTTCTGAGAAAGATGAGAAATAATTTTGTGAGCTCTTTCATTCTTTTTTATGCTAGTATGGAAGGAGATCATAGAAAACATGTCCCCTGAAGAGGACGGCTCTTCAAGCGCCCTCCATGTTAGAAATATGACAACTAACAGCTTAACTTAAAGAGAAGGTTGAGTTCTAGGGAGAGGTGACAAATAATTTGTGAGTGTTTTCATTGTTATTATGCAAATGTGGAAGAACGTCAGAGAACAAAATATTCTCTGAAAAGCATGGCTCTTCAAATGCCCTCCTACATGCCTAATGTGACAAGAAACAAACGGCTAAAGGTTGAGGACCACACTTTCATGCCACAAGTTTGTGTAGTCCCATCTTAATATTTCTGTGTATGTAACTCTTAACAAGACTGAGCCAATTACTTATCAAATGATCGTGATGATTCCAAAAACTGACACCAATATTTATGTGAATCAGCATGACCAACCTTTTCTCATCGCCTGCACACAGTTTCTTCCACGATGCAATCGGATGATCAAAGTTCAACTTTATCTTTAAGTTGTGTTGGCCAAGTTTTTCTTTGAAAATGGGGTCATTGACTGAGGTGTAATGAAAACCCCAAATGTTCAGGCATAGGATGTAGTGATGATGGAAGAAAATTTCATGGAAATGATTGATTGATGGTTTATACAGGGAGTGGCTGGCTGCTCGTAGATATGCAACCAGGTGAGCTTTAGCTTTACGTCCTATCAGAGGGATTTGGTAATTGAGAATTGATGCAATAGGCCATTTAAAAAACAAACATGTTTAGCATCCTGCCTTTTAGAAAAATAGGAGGAGGCCCTTTTTTTTCTTTCTTCTTCTTCTTCTTCAAAATGGCCGTCTGTACATTTTCCCTGACAGTCTGGCTATTTTTCAAGATGGCCGCCAGCATTTACGTTTTGTATTTTTGAAAATTCAGATAAAGATCAATTAAGCAGTATTTTTTTTATGTTGTTTCATTTTTTTTAAATTAAAAAAACAGCAGGTGGCCTCAAAAGAGGAAGCAGGCGAGGATGCTCAACATGAACTTTGCAATGGCCTTAGCAAAGAGCACTATACTAGCGCATCTGCTTTATCCTGGTTTGAACCCAGGACCTCCCGGTATAAATGAGACCGCTGCCCTACCACTGAGCTCTCGATACCTATGAATGATCACCGATTAGTGTGAAAGTAATCCCAAACTATCGGCATTCCTTGTCCGAATCATTACTTACCATTGATCTCGCTTGGTGTGTGTCTGCGGACTGATCGGCACGATGCAATTTGATTATTGATCTGCCCGGCGTTTCTTTCAAACGAGGGTTGGGCCAGGGGTCACTGGTGACAATGGATGTGTTATGTATGGTAAATCAGGTAGATAAGTATAATTTGAGTCATATTATTACCTCTTTGGCTAGGAGTTGTCAGTGCGCATGTTTTGCTCAGTCTATTTAACAAAACAGATCAATGCGCCAAGGCCGCAACTTAATGCTGAAGAATCAGACTACAGAGGGAAGCTTTTTAAGTTCTGGGTGTTTTTCTCTCTTCTTCTTCTTAAAAATCATGATCTGTTTTGAAGATGTAACAATTGAAGACATTAATTTTCAAGTAGTCACAGTTAATGATAAATGCAAGTACTTGCAGAATCGAACAAAATCCCCTTTGTGATAGTTTTAACATAAAAGATGCACCTTTATTATCTCTCTTTAAAAAAAACTGATTTAAACTAGAGAGCTCTCTAGTTTACTCAAGGAGTTAATTTATAACTCCTTAATTTACTTGAGTTCTATTTGGATTTGCTGCATTTAAAGGGAAGTGTCAACGGTGATTTCTGTGTATGTCTTGCTTTTTCCCTCATGCTTCTTTCGTGTGTTTGTTTGGCACTTCCTGGAGTGGAGTTCCTACAGTGTTTTTCAGAACTCGATGGCTCTAACACTACTGTTCAATTGAGACTCCTTATAAATTTACTTTTCCTAGGTCAAAAAAAGGGGAAAATGAAAAATATAAAAGATGTACGCGATCCATAAAAATCTATTTTTGTCCAGTGTTTTGATTTAGCGCCATGACGTGAGTTGGAAGTGGGAAAAAACGTTTTGAAATCCCGAAAATATTTGTGTCCCTCTGCACCTCGTCCTAATCTCCTTGACACTCCATGGAAAGAGCATGTAAACATGTTGGGCTCCCTACAACAATTCTGAGGTGACGAGGCACAGTTGGAAACCGACGCTTTTTGCGACGCTCCCACTTAAATTTCCCTCTCTCTAGCTCTTTTTCTTTCTCCCTCTCTCTCTTTCTCATTTCGCTCTCAAACTTAAATCCCTATGAGTTGTTCTCTATCTCCTTCTATTTTCTCTACATCTTGATCACTTTTTTTTGTTGCTGTCTTCTATGTGTGCCCCTGTCTTTCTCCCCATCTCTCTCTCTCTCTCTCTCTCTCTCTTTGTCTGTCTCCTGTCTCCCCATCCTATCTCTTTCTCTCTCTCTCTCTCTCTCTCTATTCCTGTCTTTCTCTTTCTGCCCCTATCTCTCCCTCTCCTTTTCTCTAGCTGTCCCCTCTCTCTCTCTCTCTCTCTCTCTCTCTCTCTCTCTTTCTCCTTCTGCCCCTCTCTCTCTCTCTTCTCTCTTTCTCTCTTTCTCTAGCTGCCCCTCTCTCTCTTTCTCTTTCTGCCCCCCTCTCTCTCTCTCTTCCCTCTATGACTATATTCCCTACCTCTCTTTATTTTGTCTCTCTGTCTCCATCTTCCTAACTGTCTGTCTGCCTCTCTCCCCATCCCCCTCTCCCCCTTCCCCATCTCTCTCTCTCTCTCTCTCTCTCTCTCTCTCTCTCTCTCTCCCTCCCTCCCTCCCTCTCTCTCTCTCTCTCTCTTCCCCCCTCTCTCTCTCTCTTCCCCTCTCTCTCCCCCATTCTCCTGTACTAGACTACCAGTCTACTTACACGCCTATTGTTAACCACTCCACAAAGTACAACGGGCGCAAACTGCCCAGGACACTTAACAACCAGCTTTCTCGCATTCCTCCATTAGTATGTCACTTTAGCGCCTATTGTTGCGCCATTTTGATTGACAGGTACAATTGCTCCTCCTCTCCTTATTCAGCCCCTCTCTCTCCGAGCCGGCTAGCCTAATTCAAGACCTGTGTGTAGTCAATTGTATTGAACTTGAGAATACTAATGTCATGTAAATAGCGGTATTTTCATTCTTCTCTTCTATACCTCGTAAATATTTTTAATCATGTACTTATCCCTATTTCCCTTTCTTACTTCAGAAAATGTCTGGTAAATTGTATGTTGAAATGGAATATGCATGTTCTGATAGAACCTTTCATTTGTATATGAATAAACAATATGTACATGTAAATTTATATATTTGGAGGTAAGTGCTCATGATTTGCAGCTATGCCGCTTCCAATCTGTCTCTACATGAATTCTGGTGAAATCATGATGCATTAAAAGTGCACTTTTCTGTTTCTTTAATAAATAAACTCATGATACAAAATTGCATATTGAATATCAAACAAATTCAAAATGATAAAACAACAATATACATAATAACCTCATGACATTTTATGTTGTGCAATGACTATTTCCACACATGTTTACCTTAGTTGTATCTGTTCAAAACTGTTACATCACCGATTACATCTCACTATCGGACATTCTCAAAGCAAAAACAAATTGTTTGTGCCCAGAATAAGTTTACAAGGCCTGGAAGCGCACCAAGTGATGCTTTTTGGGCCTTCACTCAGGCTTGCGTGGTCGAGCAGAGAATTGGGCGTAATTGGGGATAACAATAAAGAGTAGAGAGGGGTTCTTTTGTTATGCTGATCCTGAGTTTCTATAGTATAGGTAAGCTTTGCTGAAGATTGTCTCTACACATTCATCCTGTTATTGTATCAAGGGGTTCAAGCCTTGCTAATCAGATTTAAGTTTAGGACACATTCGAGATGTGATATATACAGGTAGTTCTTTCCCACATAAGTTCAGCGTTGTTTGTAATTGTGTGTTGATTATAATTTGTAACAGTTTTGTTGACCAGTAAACTTTAGTTAAGGGCTGTGTCATGATGGTGATTATTTTGTAGAAATATGATTCCAACCTGGGGTCATTGACCTCCTATTTAGCCCACTTTGACCATTAAATGCTCCTCTCTAAAGCCCTTTTCACACACATTGAGGTAAACTACCTACCCCCCCCCCCAAAAAAAAAAAAGTACCCCGGTATATATAATAAAAACAAAAGTCATCACTATAAAATATTTAAAAAAAATTATGTGTAAATGGAAAGTAGTGTGGAATAAAATAATCATATTCAATTCAATTCAATTCAAGTTCAATAGGAGCAAGAGCAGGAGAGTTTTCAACTATACTAATCACAGTGACATTACCCAACTCAGTCTTCACCAATTAAAAAATTACCATTGTCTCAGCTTTTACACGATTCATAACTTTGTTTTTTAATCATTTATGTACTCTCATTCAGACTTTCATCCTTGTGATTCTGTGGTTCCGTTAGCTCCCCTTCAAAGCAAGACGTTATGAAGGTAGGACTACCCTTTTTATTTAGTAGCTATTGGACATGTAAGCGCCAATGGTGGCAAGTTCTCAAGCAAGATGATTGACTCTATAGGCCTGTCCCCATCAGCTCGAGATTGCCAAATATCTCGATATTTGAACTATCCAGATCGCAAAGTATCCAGTTAATTGGCGTCTTCATCAGCTTGAAGTTGTAATTAGTGGGATATTTGGTCAAGATAATCATACCAAGATTGATATCTTGGGCTAGTTTGCAAAATATCCCACTATTTGGCAAAATATCCTGCTATTTGTCCGGTGCATCTTCACCAGCCCGAAGACTCGTACTATATGTGCAAACGCTGAGCAAAATATCAATCTCGAGCTAATTTCTCGAGCTCAAGTTTCAAGTTTCGATTTGTAACTTCTAGATTATTTCGGGATTATTACCCAAATCAGAAATAGCAGGCTATTTGGCAATCTCAAGCTGATGAAAAGAGGCCTAAAAGAATCAATCTTGATTATCATCTATAATCGTTGCCAATCTGTCATCTTCAGGAGATGTCTCACAAGTCTAACCTGTGTACGTACTGTGTTGTGAGAGAAAGATGTTGGCTATATGTCACTGTTCAAGTGACCCTATAGCTTTGTGAACCTCAGCAGTGTACGTGCAACAAACAAATATTAGGTTTTAGTTGTTGTGATTAAAAGTTGCAAGTCATCAATTAGGAAGAGATAATTTTGTAAAATTGAAGACCTGATCGTTGCTAATTTTTCATTTTCTACCATCTCAGAAATGTATATTCCATTAGCAGTCCTAGTAGTATAGTAGTAGTAATAGTGGTGGTTATTTTTACCTGACTGCCAAGGAAGCATAAATGCTTGTTAGTAAGAAACCAAAGGACCGATGACTTTAGGTCCTCTCTGAAGGACCTGGTAATTAGGAATGCCTTACCAAAGGGCACTGCTCTGAGCTGAGGGTAGGAAGGGTGTTTGTCACATTCTAGTGCCATTCTACTCCTCCTCCACCTGTGTATAACAGAAATTTTGATAGATTTTGGATGGCTTAGCTGGCCTTGGCTGCTGCATCGTGATGGTGGGGGTGTGAAGTGAGAGGCTATCCAAGCCAGCAGGCCAGCCAGCCAGGCAGCCAGTACAGGCCTTGATCAGTTGAGACTCCAGTGCTGTATGTGCTTGAGATGAGGTGTGGTTGTATACATGTACATGGTTATCAACAGCCTGTAGCTTGACAGCAATTTCACAAGAGGAAATCATACCAAATTTGTGTACAGAAACAATCAGAGAATAAATTGTAAATTAATCATTGTATAATATACACCCAGGAAAGTATTAACAAACACAGGAAAATATTAACTCATGAATTAAAGGAAGAGCTGATTAAAACACATAGTTCGGGGGATGTCCATTAATGCTTGCTGGTCATAATATCAGCATATGCTACACCCATCCAGTTTAATTCCAGTATCATATTTTCCTGTGATATGACTCTTGCAAAGGAGATGGACTCGAGCTGATTGTTTATTTTTTTTTAAATTATCCAAAACAGTGATCAAATCTCTGTTTTATTGGATGATGCTTGGCTGCTGTACTACATTCAGACAAGGAAATGTAATGACCTTTTTTTTGGAGGCTGTATCATGTATGGCTCTTTGTACACAACATTGTATTCTATTTCTCATCTAAATGAGGGTTTAGCTGAGGTGTTCTGAGGTTTGAGTTGAAACGGTGGCCAGACCAGTCTTCAGCCATAATGCACTTAAACCTAGCTGTTCCCAGGTTTGTAATCTCTGTTTTAGGTATTTCAAAAGTTCTTTTTACATGCAGACTAGGAAGTAATAATCATTTATCCTACACAGCTACTGTTCATGATTTCAGTTCAAATTTGTGCAGTTTTAGCTTTCATCTGAAGGACCAAGCGCAAGCTGAGGTGTGCTTGTTGTATACATGCAGTCAGTTAGCTAGCTCACTAGCCAAGCAGCCTGGCTGGCTGGAGTTTGACTAATGACAGGTCTTAGCTGTATGAATGAATGCATGATTGGACTGTTTATTTAACACATTCCTTAGCTCACTGTGATTGATGATAAGATGAAGTTGGACTAGTAGTCTCTGCCCTCAGTCCCCTTTAAAAAAAAGTTGTTTGAGGTGAACAATTCTTGTTGGTATATGAAGAGTTTAATTCCAAAAGGAGCTAAATCCATTTTTGTTACTTGAGAAAGAAACGCATTTGTTTACCAGATTTAGTACAGGCGTCTCAGGAAAAGTGATATTAGAAGGTGCATTTTTTCATAATTGCTTCCTAAATTTAGGTAAACACTTTGTTTGAAAGATGGGTACTGAAGTAAACAATATTCCAAAATCAATAACTTGATTTTCATCAAAAGTGGATTTAGCTCCTTTTGGAATTAAACTCTTCATATTGTAGGCCATGACGAGTTAGGAAGTTCACAGGACTTATTGACTACAGTCTCCCTTCACTCTTTAAAGGACAAGTCCACTCGAAAAAAATAACTTACTTTCAATAAAAGCAGAAAAATCAGAAAAACCTATCAAAAAAAGTTTGAGCAAAATCGGATAACTAATAAGAATTTTATAAATTATGAATTTTTGAAAAAATATGTAAAACTATGGAACAATGAAAATCACAACACAAATTGCCAAGATGGTTATCAATTTGTGACGTCATGTCCTCACTTTTTATCAATTGCTCTAAATGGTTTAATCCCATTAATTTCCCTTTTTATTCCCCAAAACTTGATTTCCCAATGCCTTTGACAGGTTATATGATTTGTATCATATTGCGTGTGTAGCACCGGACTTTCTTGGGTGGGGAGAGGATCATTCATTTATCTAGCGCAGCGGAATTTAGTTAAGTTCCCCACCTGTCGGTTCCACAGAAACAAGTTTATATCAAACAATTACAGCACACACACTCATTCATACTCAATCAACACGAATCTAGTCTATCTCAAAATAAACTAGAGAACTAGGCAATATAAAGGAAATGTATAAGTTCCTTTATTATTGAGTAATACAAAGCATATTTACAATATATTTACAAGAATCTGTAACTCCTGGTTACATTACATTAACTTCATGGCAATAAGTTGAGATATTATCTCTATGGCTTAAAACAAAACTAAGTTTGACAAATTACAGAGGGTCTCAGGTTGACAGGGGTGTCATGAGGTGACGACCTTTAGCCTGATCTGAAAGGGCAGGGAAAAACAGAAGTTATTGAAGACTGATGTTTCGAGGGTGCTTCCTCTCCATCTTCGTAATAGTGAAAGAAGCATTTAATCAATAAAATATAGTTTAGATACTTAATGATAAATCATGGTATATCTTTAGAGAATAATTAATAACTAATTAATAACTATCATATTGATATTTTATAATAACTGTGTTAGTACATCATATTTATAAACAATGTATGCAATTCAAGAGGTGGTCTTGCACAATATTGTTCAGGAAAGTCTTTAATCACATACATTAGAGTTCGCACAATATTACTGCGGCAAGATAGAGAACCCAACCTATCTGCTTGACCAGGGTAATACTGTTTGTTTGTTTTGGAATAGCCCATTACTTATAACTTTGGCGCTGATTTCCAAAGGATATAATTATACAAATCGCTCGGTGCACGCGCTGCTAGACAATACTAAGCAACAAGTGCTTGACCATGAACAATCATTGAAAATGGTTACCGGTAGTAACATTCAAATAACTGCTTATCTTGAGTGAGATTTATATAAAAATAATGGTATATGATATTAAATCTATCTCCAGATGTATAAAAGTAAGCTTAGTCATACTGTTCCAATTAAAAAATTGGTGAGACACGCATAGTGTCACATGATTAACGATATTCATTTAAATCCACTTAAATATGTCACATCTAGTATCTAGTAATGATGCATATATAATGTATAACAAACTATTGAACATTGAAATAATCAAATATAAATAAATGACTTTTGGATCTTACCTGAAAGGGCAGGGAAAAACAGAAGTTATTGAAGACTGATGTTTCGAGGGTGCTTCCTCTCCATCTTCGTAATAGTGAAAGAAGGAAGATGCCTCAAGAAAATCTTGGATGTTGGTATATCGAATATACCATTATTATAGGAAAGGGGTCTGAATAGTAATAGTTGGTTGTGGCTGTTGATCCGTGAGTCATTTATACAGCAATATAAGACATTGAATATATATCCTAAGCAAAGTCATGCAAAGTGATAACAACTAGAATTAACAGATAACATACAAATATGAAATATACTTTTATCTCAAAAGCTTTCTACCCCTATAGCAATTAATATGGAGCAGTCCAAGAAGTTCCGAGAAGTTTCACCCTATAGGCCCTATAGGTTAAAAGGTGGAACCTCTGGCAAGACTCACTCACAAGAACTATTGGCTAATATAAACAATTTGCTTTCGCCACAAAGTTACAACAAAATCTCTCCTATCGATCACTACTGTAGGTATAGCTATTAATGCCATACTTTAAAGGGGTTAATCCCTTTTTACTTATGTGGCACCAAAGAGGGGCTACAACTCTTCCCCCCTTAAAAAAATATCCCGCCACGAGGAAAAATAAAAACGATCATAGACAATATATGCACATAATGATTTTCATATGCTCCACAGAACATTCAACCAAAGTATGAAACAATATATCTCCACGGGTCCTTTATACAAAGGACATGAGCAAAACAATTAAATACTATTTTGCTTTGAAGCTAGGGTCCGAGTATGACAGCCAGTTGCAACTGAAGAATTGAGATTCCCAGAATCCCATTGTTGCCGAAGAGTCTGTTGTATGTCATCTTCTCTGATGCATATGACGCAGTCTCTGCTGTTTGATGCATATAAGGTCCTGATCCATGAAAGTAGGACCGTCTTGAATCATTCAAATCAATGTACATGGGCTCAGGACTATTGTCCCTGACTTACAGTCACAGTGTGTATAATCAGACACTAGTTAATGTTGCAGTTCATTAATGTAAGTATTGATATGCGTCTCTGTATCACCCATTATATTATGACTGACGTCCAAGTTCCAACGATGCATTTTATCTCAGCGACTATGCGAAAATGTCTCTCTACTGGTGTCATCTTGTTCCGAGTGCTGATATCTGGCGAAGAATAGCTTCCCCGATGGTAGAACTCTGACAGTGGTCCTGGTCTCATCCATGATGCGAGCAGATGGAGTCCTACCACTCAGCTCCTCTGAGAACCCTCATGCCTAACTTACTAACTTAGTTAAGTTATGCCAATTCATTACACATACTAAGTTAATACTTCCATTAACTTAAGTTCTGAACAACAACAAAAACTTGCAAAATGAAGGTTATCTAAGTACAAATATGTAAATTATGTAACAAAAATAACCCTACTATATCCACGGTTATTATGACTCAACCATAGGATGTACATCAAATACATCACAGTGTAAAATCATATCACAATCAAACACACGTACAAGAGCACTATTCATACAAAGATAGTTACTTGTTTCTATATTCATAACAGGTTTTCCATAAATGCTCGCATTTGCTGGACAAGGACAAGCTTAAAATCTGCATTAAGCGGTTCACCAGGATGGTGATAGACAAGTTTATTGGGACCTACACCTTTGTTATTCCTGGCTGATCTTCTCACTTGTGGTTCACTCAATGAGGGTGCGTTTTCATCTACTGCTATACCCTCATGCTCACCTTTATCTTTCTCAGGTGACTTTAGAGTTTTGGTTTCCTTTCTGATCGGATCATTATCCTCAACAAATTTATCTTCCTCATTCCTGATTACTGTACCCGTTTCCTCAGACATAATCTCCTCAGTTTTGCTAACCATGTTATCATCCCCACTAACTTGTGAAATATATTCAGAAGGGTTATTATCTAACTGACGCACTTCGGGTTCTTCCGATGCCACTACTCGTGTACTGGAGTTAGAAGGGGCATTTCCTATAATGGGGTCGGAATCGTTTACCGTAGTATCTTCTCCATTATCAGAGCTAATTGGGACAAATAAGGGATTATCATCATAGTCATCACTCCCAGGAGGCTCAGATGAACATTCTTGACGGGTGTTCATCTCTTGTGACCTACCTTTAGATTTCTGTCGGGTGATGGGTGTCTTTGGAGGAGTTGAGTCAACCCTTGACGGGTGTTCATCTCTTGTGACCTACCTTTAGATTTCTGTCGGGTGATGGGTGTCTTTGGAGGAGTTGAGTCAACCCCCTCTGGTTCTGATACCCCGCCATTTAAACAACAACTGATGGTGCAGAGAAAGGATTAAATCCAACAACAAACAAACAGAACAAACCCAAACTATATGGTATGTATCCTTCCTAAGGTATTTCCACACAATACCTATAAGTTCAAAAACCTACTCTCACCTCACCGTCTATTAAGAAGATATTCGAAAGGATTGTATCACCGCTTTGGGCATGATCAATTTACTTAACAATTGATATGACATTACAGTGATGAATACTAACAAAAATAAAACCTCGCTCTGCTACCAATTGTAGCACCGGACTTTCTTGGGTGGGGAGAGGATCATTCATTTATCTAGCGCAGCGGAATTTAGTTAAGTTCCCCACCTGTCGGTTCCACAGAAACAAGTTTATATCAAACAATTACAGCACACACACTCATTCATACTCAATCAACACGAATCTAGTCTATCTCAAAATAAACTAGAGAACTAGGCAATATAAAGGAAATGTATAAGTTCCTTTATTATTGAGTAATACAAAGCATATTTACAATATATTTACAAGAATCTGTAACTCCTGGTTACATTACATTAACTTCATGGCAATAAGTTGAGATATTATCTCTATGGCTTAAAACAAAACTAAGTTTGACAAATTACAGAGGGTCTCAGGTTGACAGGGGTGTCATGAGGTGACGACCTTTAGCCTGATCTGAAAGGGCAGGGAAAAACAGAAGTTATTGAAGACTGATGTTTCGAGGGTGCTTCCTCTCCATCTTCGTAATAGTGAAAGAAGCATTTAATCAATAAAATATAGTTTAGATACTTAATGATAAATCATGGTATATCTTTAGAGAATAATTAATAACTAATTAATAACTATCATATTGATATTTTATAATAACTGTGTTAGTACATCATATTTATAAACAATGTATGCAATTCAAGAGGTGGTCTTGCACAATATTGTTCAGGAAAGTCTTTAATCACATACATTAGAGTTCGCACAATATTACTGCGGCAAGATAGAGAACCCAACCTATCTGCTTGACCAGGGTAATACTGTTTGTTTGTTTTGGAATAGCCCATTACTTATAACTTTGGCGCTGATTTCCAAAGGATATAATTATACAAATCGCTCGGTGCACGCGCTGCTAGACAATACTAAGCAACAAGTGCTTGACCATGAACAATCATTGAAAATGGTTAGTAACATTCAAATAACTGCTTATCTTGAGTGAGATTTATATAAAAATAATGGTATATGATATTAAATCTATCTCCAGATGTATAAAAGTAAGCTTAGTCATACTGTTCCAATTAAAAAATTGGTGAGACACGCATAGTGTCACATGATTAACGATATTCATTTAAATCCACTTAAATATGTCACATCTAGTATCTAGTAATGATGCATATATAATGTATAACAAACTATTGAACATTGAAATAATCAAATATAAATAAATGACTTTTGGATCTTACCTGAAAGGGCAGGGAAAAACAGAAGTTATTGAAGACTGATGTTTCGAGGGTGCTTCCTCTCCATCTTCGTAATAGTGAAAGAAGGAAGATGCCTCAAGAAAATCTTGGATGTTGGTATATCGAATATACCATTATTATAGGAAAGGGGTCTGAATAGTAATAGTTGGTTGTGGCTGTTGATCCGTGAGTCATTTATACAGCAATATAAGACATTGAATATATATCCTAAGCAAAGTCATGCAAAGTGATAACAACTAGAATTAACAGATAACATACAAATATGAAATATACTTTTATCTCAAAAGCTTTCTACCCCTATAGCAATTAATATGGAGCAGTCCAAGAAGTTCCGAGAAGTTTCACCCTATAGGCCCTATAGGTTAAAAGGTGGAACCTCTGGCAAGACTCACTCACAAGAACTATTGGCTAATATAAACAATTTGCTTTCGCCACAAAGTTACAACAAAATCTCTCCTATCGATCACTACTGTAGGTATAGCTATTAATGCCATACTTTAAAGGGGTTAATCCCTTTTTACTTATGTGGCACCAAAGAGGGGCTACACGTGCATGACATTTCACAAAATCTGTTATGAAATTTTGAGGAATTTATACTTTTTTCTGAATATTGTATTTTTTATAATTATTGATTTTTTTATAAATGGTTTATCAAAATTCACATTTTTCATGATTTAACTGGAAAAAAATTACTCTATATTATGGCATCCACACAAAAACATATATTAATGTAACTTGGATGATGGTGTGAAGAAATAAGATTCTTAAGGAGAAAATAGGAAATTTATATCATCAATATAACGAAAATAATTAGTGGATAGTGAGGACATGACGTCACAGACTCATGAGTGAGTTGCCAATTTGTCTCGTGATTTTCAAAGTTTTTAATGTCATTAAGAAATGAAAACTTTCTTATTAGTTATCCGATTATGCTCAGACTTTTTTTTATTGGTTAGTCTGATTTTTCTGCTTCTAATTGAAAGTAAGTTATTTTTGGAGTGGATTTGGGCTTTAAACTTGTAAAGGGATCTTGAGAGGTGTTGTGGTCCAGTGGATAAGTCTCTGGACTGTGAATCACAAGGTTCAGGGTTGGAATCCCGCCAGGTCACTAATGTTCTTTGGCAAGACATTAATTAAAGGTATCAAATACAAAGTTTTGGGAAATTTTGAAAATGGCCGGATAGCGATTCATTAAAGTTTTGATATACTTGGATGCCCCTGAGGATGTATTATAAGCACTTAAAAAATTAGCCCCTAAAACATAAATTTCAAATTGCTTATACGACCATCCAATGGTAGCTGCGACCATGAAAATCTCAGAATATGCAGTTGTGATATATAATAATAAATAATAATAATTAACAACATTTGTATAGCGCTTATCACAAAATATGTCTCTAAGCGCTTAAGAAAAATAGAAAGAGAAGGAATTACAGCCAAATATTAAGTTATACATTATAGATAGTGGACAATAGAGGGGGCTGCATATGCAAATGAAAAAGGCTATTTAACAAAAAAGTAGGTTTTTAACATGGATTTGAATTTGTCTGTTGAATCTGCTTGTTTTATACATTGAGGTAAATTGTTCCAGAGTTGAGGGGATGCTGCATAAAAAGTTCGGGAACCATAAGACTGGGTATTGGTGGCAGGAACTATTAAGAGTGATTTCTTGGTTGAGCGCAGGTTGCGGGAGGGTAAGTATTCTGATATCAGCCTTTGAAGGTAGACTGGAGCTGTTTTTGTCAAACATTGGAAAGTCAGCAAGAGGATCTTAAAATCAATTCGTTCCCGGACTCTTAGCATGTGAAGCTCCCTAAGCAGTGGAGTGATGGACTCACGTGAACGACGCTTTGCAATAAGTCTAGCAGCTGAATTTTGTACTCTCTGCAATTTGTTAATTTGTGCATCAGGAAGACCATACAGAAGACTGTTGCAAAAGTCAATACGAGACATGACCAGTGACTGAACAAGTCTCTGGGTGGTCTTTTTAGTAAGAAACTGACGGATGCTACCGATTTTATGCAACGCAAATGAGGCAGATCTGCATACATTGTTCACATGAGTCTTCAGAGATAGATTATTATCAAATGTGACCCCAAGGTTTCTAGCACCTGTAGAACATTCAATGTCAGTACCATCAAGACATATATCATCAATCGGACTACAAGTCCTATGTCTGCTAACAAAGTGTATACATTCCGTCTTATTTTCATTTAATTTCAATCCATTCTGTATGGACCAATTCTTAATGTCTGTAAAACAAGCACTGAGTCTTTGGTCCAGTGGATAAGTCTCCGGACTGTGAAAACCACAAGGTTCAGGGTTCAAATCCTGCAACGTATCTAACGTCATACTCCCTCTCTCTCTCTCTTTCTCTCTCTCTCTCTCTCTCTTTCTCTCTATCTCTCTTTTTGCTTTTTTTGTCCCTCCCTCTCCCCTCTCCCTCACTCCCTCTCCCCTCTCTTTCTCACATACACTCTCTCTCTCTCTCTACCTTCCTCTCCCTCTCTTTTCTCTGTCTCTCTCTGTCTCTCTCTCTGTCTCTCCCTTCTTTGTCTTACTCCTCCCCCTCTCTCCCTCTCTCTCTCTCCCTCTCTCTCTCTGTCTCTCTCTCTCACTCTCTCTGTCTATCTCTCTCACTCTCTCTGTCTATCTCTCTCACTCTCTGTTTCTCTCTCTCCCCCTCCCTCCCTCTCTCTCTTTTATCATATCTATACATCCCTCCATCCATCTATCTTCTTAAAATGAAATACATTAAGATTCTCGAGGGAGAAATCATGGATTTATCCCATGCCCGTGCTCGGAAACATGACAATTGTTGTGGTAGTGTTGACTGGTTAGGCTTTGGTGGAGGATTTCAGGACTGTTTGGTTGGCAGTGTATCTGGCAGCTTCCATCGCCACGCCAACAGGTGCAGCCATGAACTTGGGAATGGTAATGCACAAGGTAGACTGCATGGTCCAACGAGCGAGAGGGAGAGAATGGTGATGAGGCAGGGATGGATGGCCTTTGCCAGCTCTATCCATCATGTAATAAGAATGTCTATGTACATGTACTTTGAATTGAATTGACTTTGTAAAAAAATTACATCTTATTACCAAATTAGAAATACCATATACGACGGTCTTTATATCATACCTGTATGGTCATTGTGTGGTAAAAATATTGCCTTATTTGTCCAATTTACAAAAATTACATCTTATTACACTGGCAGTATTAGAAATACCAAAAACAATGGCATTATCATAGCTGTGTGGTAATTCTATGGTAAAAATATTATCTCATTTGTCCAATTTACAAAAATTTCATCTTATTACTATATTAGAAATACCAAATACAATGGTATCATCATAGCTGTGTGGTAATGATGTGGTAAAAATATTGCCTCATTTGTCCAACAAAAATTACATCTTATTACCATATTAAATAAACCATATACAATGGTATTATCAAAGCTGTGTGGTAATTCTGTGGTAAAAATATTGCCTTATTTGTCCAATTTACAAAAATTACATCTTATTACACTGGCAGTATTAGAAATACCAAAAACAAGGGCATTACCATAGCTGTGTGGTAATGATGTGGTAAAAATATTGCCTCATTTGTCCAATTTACAAAAATGAGATCTTATTACTATAATAGAAATACCATATACAAAGGTATTATCATAGCTGTGTTGTAAGTATGAGGTAAAAATGTTACCTCATTTGTACAATTTACACAAATTTCATCTTATTACCATATTAGAAAAAACATATACAATGGTATTATCATACTTCATAGCTGTGTGGTAATGATGTGGTAAAAATATTGCCTCATTTGTCCAATTTACACAGATTACATCTTACCATATTAGAAATACCATATACAAAGGTATTATCATAGCTGTGTGGTAATTATGTGGTTGAAATATTGCCTCATTTGTCCAATTTACACAGATTACATCTTACCATATTGGAAAAACCATATACAATGGTATTGTCGTAGCTCTGTGGTAATCGTGTGGTAAATATATTGCCTCATTTGTCCAATTTACAAAAATGCATCTTATTACCATATTAGAAATACAATTGTGTTATCATAGCTGTGTGGTAATGATGTGGTAAAAACATTGCCTCATTTGTCCAATTTTACTAGTCACAATATTTGTACCATCAATTCACTCAATGGTAGGAGAAAGTAGGGCTCACATGGCATATTCTTTTAGATAGTGGAGAAAGTTTAAAGGAATAATCAAGGAAACTTTTACTATAATATGTTAGTTTCCTCAGAAATGTAGGATAACAAATGAATGTACTCAAATGGATGAAGGCCAAAGAGAGGAAATCAGAGTACCGAGCTGTGACATGATAAAAATCTATTTTTAGAATTTCTCAATTTGAACATCGTTTTCCGAAAGAGCATCAAAAATATTGGCCAAATGTCGAAAAACAATTGAATATGTTACGAACCAAAGCAAATTAATAGTGATTTCCCATTGAAATCTATTTATTTGGATGGTCATATCTCAGCTAATACTCAACATATTCAATTGGTTTTCAACATTTGGACGTTAATTTTTATACTCTTCCGGAAAACGAAGTTCAAATTTGGAAATGTTTTTGATGACGTCACTCTTGACCACTCCTTTGATCTTGGAAAGCACTCAATAACAAGTTATCTGTTAACCAGCCAGAGATGTAAATGTAAACATAATTTTTTTCTATCTTCCTATTTTTGTATAAACTGTCCACCGCAAGTGTGTAGGCCTATAGAACAGCACTTCCTGAACCATTGTCTATTACTATCTAGTTACACAATTCAACAACGGAAACACAAAATATAATTCTTTTCTAAATTCTTTCCGGTTTAACCATTGTCCATCTTCTCCCCCTATTTAATTGAATGAATGACATATTTTGGAGTCTGTTTCTTTGTTTAGACCCACACCCCTCTCTGACCAGAAGGAGTTTTGTTTGAGTGGATCAAGTTGGGGGTCAAATTGAGAAGGAGTGATGTCAATATTATGATAAGAAATGATGATAACGAAAGGTTATGTGTAGGTTACTTGGGGAATGGTGCAACACTGTGAGATTTTAATTTTCCCATCTTTTACACAACCCTTTTTATTTCATCCTTTTTCTTCTGGGGAATAATCTTTTATCTCATATTTTTCTAATAATTTCAGCACTTTTAAAACATTCTCTGCATTCACAATTTTTTTTTTTTAGAGTTTGTTCCATGATTGAGAAAGCCAGACTACTAATTTGTATTATATTGGTATATTGCAGTTTCACTTTCAGTTTCTTTTTTATTTCCAAAAGAAAAATCAATATTATACAAATATACAGTCTTGAGAGGTTCTGGTTGAAACTATGGGCAGGAAAATGCAGGCTATAAAAACAATTATGACAAAAGATCATCCACAGAAATTAATTGAAGTACAAATGAAAAGAAAGTAAATAAATTAAATTACATATGCTTCTTTTATAAGTAAAACCTGTGGAAATGGAGGGATTATTATTAGCGTGTTCCTCTGCTTTGATGTTGCACTTTCCACTTGAAATTCTCCACTTTTGTTTTTAATTTGGCACATTTGTTGTTGTTTTTTTACTGACTAAAATACATGGTGCCCGTAGCACTGTACCATATGTTAATAAACATAGTTTTAGTACCAGAATGCAGTCTGCATGTAGTTGGCTTTTAACGATTTTGTCTTCGTATTCTGGACCGAACTCCGACCTTATGTCTTTGAGACAGTACACAGTTGAATGCACTTGTTGTGTGGGGGAGAAAGTACCGGTAGAAGGCGATTTCTTTTTAGAAAGGAAGGTATCAGTTAGTCCAGTGCATGATTCCATATTATGTAGTAATATGTAAGGAGGGGGTAGGTATGCATGATTCAATATAGTTGAGTATGTAGGGAGGGGGCGGGTGGGATCCGGTGTGAACAAAATAGGCAATAAATGAGAGGAATTCCGTGGGATGGGGGGATTGTGATGGGTTCCGCAGACATGGTTGTTGTTGTTGTCTTTGTTGTTTTTACCTCCGAAATCAGATAAAAATATGGTACATGGTAAAATATACAAAATGAAATATTAATACATGTAGATAGATAACAATCGGAGGAAATCCCAATTCAGCAATGTATTTAGAACGTTCTGATCTTCTGTTCACTGTATGTTTCCATTTCTGCAGAGAGAGCCTGGGATTCGGGAATGGATCATCATTATTGGTAGGAGATGTATGAGAATTTTGGTACCTAGCAATTATGAAATGTTAAAAAATAATCCACAATATCCTAAAAGGAAATTATTTACCTGTCCTTGCGACACTAGCTATTTCAATTTCTACATAGTTTTCACTGTTGATTGGGAGGGGGATTCGAAGTTTGAATATTCTTAGTAAAACTTAAAGTGGGAAAGATGTAAAGAAATGTTTAGTTGCCAAGTCAGTAGAATGAAGCTATTGGAATGATCTACCACATAAATCCAGAGTCAACTTTTATTGATTAAGTGTAGATTACTGTGCTTTTTATGCCTTAAAGAAATTGAGTCTGCTTCTACTTCTCATAATGGAAGGAAAAAGTCTGTTCCTAGATTTATTATGAAAAGTGTATTTGCAAATGTCCAAGTTGTTTCCTTATGCTTTTTTAGGTGAAAAATGATCATCGTACTAAAAATTCAGATTGTTCCTTTTGATTCAGAAAGCAACAAGTGGAGAAAAATGTTCATTGTTAGAAAATGAAAGAAGTACGTGCCTTGAAAAGTAATCAAGTTGAAAAAGATTTACCAGATTGGTTTTCCCATTGAGTAAAACGCTTTGTACGTTGAGTATCATTCACACTGGACACAACAAACACATTTTTTTCAATCAAATGGGTTGTGTAAATGGGCCTATATATTATCATTATTTTAAAAACAGTAGAACCTGGCAACGGAGACTCCTATGCATAATCACTTATTTTAGTGTTATAACATACAGAAGAATAAAACTGCTGTATTCTTTTAAGGCTTAGCTGTAGCCTGCAGGCAAACAAAGAGATCATTTTAGCTATATGAAACTCGCTTAGCTCTGTTTTTTAAGATACAACATTATTAAGGGCATGACATTTAAGTCATTTTATCTTGTTGCACTATGTTTTGTATTGTTTTGTTTTTATTTGTTTTCTTTTAAGTAGACCCATGACCCAACTATGCTCACATACATTTAACAACTAAATTATTGATACCCTTGTAAATTGGACATTTTTTGTTGTTGTTTATAACTCAAGAATGAAAGGTGGATTGGTTGAATACCGGTAAGGGCCTTTGTTGAATACTTTTCGATGTAAGCTTTGATATGTCACATTCTCAAGATACATAAACTTGGACAAATCAATTTATCACATAAATAAAAAAAATGACAAAACTTGGTAAGGGTATGAATAATTTATTTTTTCACTAAAGCGATATGGTATAATATGAAAGTATGAAAGACACGGCGTATTTATCTGTTTATCTTGCCACAGCTTTTTAAAAATAAATATAAGGGTGGTTTGCTGCATCACGTGTAAACTGGGCCTTTGGGATAAATTGATTTGAGTAATAGTTCATCCAGTATTAGCATTCTTTCCACCAGAGAGTCATTAACACACCATTACCTCATACATCTATCACATTAACATCTGTAGTCGTCAGTCATCGTCATGATTCATGAAAAAAATGAACAAGAAATGGTTGATTTTCTAACCATCTATAGGAACCCAACAATTTTGCTCAATTGAAATACCATTAAATATGGGAATTTTTTAATCGTTTCTTGTAGAGTCAAAGGCCCATTGTTTAGTGACTACTTCCCAAGGCTTTTGGATATTGTAGTAATAGTGGGTGCTTCCACACTAGACATTATTCAATTGAATGGTTAATTCTTTTTCTTCTTCTAAAAACGTTGCTTTGGTATTTCGAGGGAACTTTTTTTTTTTTTTTTGTTGTTGTTGTTTTGTTTGGAAGGGGGGGGGGGTCTCTTTCATTTCTTAAACCTGAGAACATTCACACTTGATCTATTTGTTATTAACGAGTGAACTGTAACAATACTCATACAGCATTTTACTGAAATTGTTAATTTCTTGAACCTTAGTGATTTCATTCTAAAACATCAATTAATAAGATTGTGTAATGTCAGGATCTTTGGATCATTCACAATGTCAAGGATCTGGTATATCAATTCAGTATGGAAGTTGAATCTGGTAGCAGGATACCAAATAATTTAACCTATTAATCATTTAAAAAGAATGTTTCCATTCTTAAATTCTTTCAACTTCTATATCTTCAAATGATGGAGGAACTACCAAGAGTTACAATTTACTAAAGGTTCAGAACAAGAGCAAATAAACATTATACATGTACGAGGGAAAACTGTAGAACACTATTGATTTCTTCTTGGATTGTGATTTAGAAATAAATTGAATTGGACATTCATATTTCAATGTCATATAACTTCTTGCAAAGCAACATGCATGTCACATGGTTTGCTGGTTAATTCTAGGCTTTGTTCATCATGTTCATCAACCAATCACATTTCATTTGTATTCAAAATTTGACCACCCAACTGTAAGTGTCGTCTTGTAATCATGCAGATCAAGTGACCCTTTTTTTTTTTTTACTAACTCCTTCGGGATTTGGAGATGTAACCATTTGCCTTCAAATGATTTTACCATGATTTGTAGATCACACGCAAGATCCCAATCTCTTCATCGTGATATCATTACAAGATTGCAGCCCCGAAAAATGGAATATAATGGGCGATTATTTGCAGTCTTTGGCCCGTCATAAGATATGTGATCCCAGATAGTTTAAACATCATTGTAGTGTAAGAGGGATGACAGATGCTCTCTTTTCAAAGCTCTCATAGTCGGTGTTACAAGTCTTTCGTTCCTTCCTCTTTCAATCCTTCTTATTCTCTGCTGTCTTTATCATCATCTTCCCCCTTTTATTCATCTTCTTCTCATTTGCTTCTCCTTTCTTTTTTTTCTGCTAATGGTTTACTGTATCTATGCCCTTTCATAGACTTATCCACAGATTTTATCATGTTTATCTTTCCATTTCTATCTCTTATATTATTAAATAGGGTAAAAAGAACCCATTATACTTGAACTCTTTGCTTGCTAGATTGATAATGGATATATATATTTACAGCGTTTTAGCGAGAAACACATATTGAGAGGGAGAGAAAGATAAATGGAGGTATTATGTACCATTATAATAAGTCTTAAAATTGCTTTGGCAGTTTCACGATCAATTTCTAATACCAACCAGAGTAATTTCTTTAACCACGGACCAAACACTAATCCTAAACCTTACTTATACACCAAGTATCTTTGAGATCAAAATTAATAAAAACTTATTGCAAATGTTGGAGCTGGAATGATGAGAATGCATGATGTGAGTTTGAAGCTAAGACTAGAAGGAAACACGCTGGAAGGGGGAGAGAAAGAGAAGCGAAGAGAGCAGAGAGAGAGATCAGAGTGAAGGAGACGAGAGACTGGTGTGGATTTTGGGGGGTAATGGCACGCAGGGTCGTGGAGAGTTCCTCTCATCGCCCCCTCACCTCACACCCCATCAAAACTCCAAGCTCAACTATAATTACATAAACACAATACGGATTACCTGTTAGCCCCTCCAATGCCTACAAGCCTAGGTATATCGTGGAAAGGAAGAAGAAGAACTTGGCATTGTGGTGTTCTCGTCGTTGCGTTAGTTGACCCCTCTTGTTTAACTTAAGAGAAAGTTCTACCAATATTTGACGTTGAGTACACGTACCAAGATTCTGATGAAACTTCTAGTGTCTCACAATGAAGTGAAGACGGTGAAGAACTTGGCTAGTTGACCTATCGTGTTTTATTCACTTGGTAGCGTTTCACGAAATTATAAGTTATAAGTACAAGTTCACTGACATCCGATTGAAACGTGTGCATTGAGAAATGTTGGTTGATTGGCCGAAAGAGATATTCTCTTACTATTTTTCTCTTTTTACCATTATGTCTTATGTTTTAACCTAATCACCTGTCTGTTCAAAGTATTAAAATCCTTCTGATGGATTTCATACCTTTATTGTTGATTACATTCACACTGACATCAAATTTTGTTATTAGCACAGGACAATATATTACAGATTAATCTGTCTTAAAGATATTATATAACAACATTATTTATTCCATTATTATGTGCCATACTTATGTCTGCTCTTCATTCAGTATAGGCCTATGCTAGGTACACATCCAAGCCAAACCTTCTCTTCCAAGAAATAAATCACGTTATCCCACAAACACATTTAGATATAGAAGAAGTGGGTCCAATTAAGATCAGGCATAGCCTGACACACTTGTTCATCAGCGCTAATTAAGCCATCATCTGCCAAGAGACACCGTTCCATGTGTCTAGACAGTGGCCACGTTTAACGCAGCACAGTGGAAGACTTAAGCAACCTCGCTGAAGTTGCACTGAGTGATGTGTTATGATGTTAGAGGCAAACCATGGTCTTCCCTTTCATAAATTTGATCCTTTGTTTTGAAATAGTCTATTCTCTGAAGACTCGAAGAGAAAGGCGAGATTGTGAGGTTCACTATAGGATGCGAGAGAGATACAGGGAGGGGAGAAATATATATATACAAGAGTGATAAGTGCAGAAAAGGTGTGGGGGAGGAAGCCCATATGGAGAGATTGTATGTAAATAAATATATATATATATCAAATAAAAGATGTAGAGTATATAAGGAGTACAGACAGATAAAAGAGACATTTTTAGAGTGAGAAAAAGAAAAGCTGGAGCAAAAAAAGAATGGAAGGAATTAGATGGATATGGATTACAGATTACTGAGAGAAGTGTCATTGCACAGACAGACAGACAGACAGACACACCAAGAAAGAAGTAAAAGTTAGACAAATAAAATTTAAATAAGATTGAAAGAAAGAGACAGTTAAAAGCTGAAGAGCCAAAACAGAATAGAAGGAAAAAGAGATTTGAAGGAAATCCGAGGTACAGAGACAGATGAGGATAGAAAGAAAGGAAAGAAAGACAAAATGGAAGACAAAGAAAGGAGAGAGGGGGAAGGAGAGAGGGGGAGGGAGAGGGGGTGTACTTGTTTTTTTCTCTACCAGCTCGGTGGCGAACAATTGTGACCATTACCATTATTACAACAGCAACACAATAGCAACAACTTTTGAAAATTCAACCTAAGGCACTTTCAGGAGCCATGCGCTCCAGCTCCATATAATATTAAAATGTGTGCACATGATAACGGTGTTTTACATAATGCAAAGATGATTTCTATGGAGCATACAATAGGGTATCGAAATTGTCCATAGGTTGATTTTTAGAAAATAGTTTTGTTGTTGATTGACATGGACAAATAGTTTTAAAAATTAAAAAATACCCGGTAGGTAGTAAAAGAAGACTCAAAATAATTAACTGTACCTGGGGGGGGGGGGGGGGGGGGGGGGTGTTTCACAAAGATCCTAAGTTGAACTTAAAAATTATGGAAAGCTATTAGCATCTTTGAAAATATTTTGTAAAACTTATTTCAAAAGGCATAAAATGTTGATTCAAATCATTCATATTTCCAATTATCAAGGAGATTTTGTGTTCTTTATGTAGAATTTATTAAAAGCCTAGAATACTTGAATATTTGCTTTTGAATATATTTTTTTTAAAGGCTACAAATGGCTCTCCATGAAGTTTAAGTCCAACTTAAAGTTAAGTTAGACTTAGGATCTTTGTGAAACACCCCCCTGATGTTCTTGTTGATTGCTGTATAAAATAGTCGATATTAAATGTTGGGCAAACTTTTGATCCATTACAATCTACAGTAGATGTAGACGTCTTTAATATAAAGCCCAGTTCATACATGACTCTGTTAACCTCCTTTAAAAAAACTACTGCAGCTAATTGAAATAGCTTACGTGTAGTTCACTTTACATTTCTATATTTCATATCAAACATAGAACGCTTAGTGGCCTTTGTTTGGCGTAGGTACCTGATTTGAAATCCTTCTTGCCACTCATTTTTTTAAAGCCCCACTGCACTACTTATAGCTACTTGCGCCCTCTATATAGTTAACAATGCCTAATCGGTGCATGTTGGTCCCCCATGATCCTCTTATTCTTATGTTAATTGAGAGCCAATTCGATGAGAAAACCACCTGTCAGTGACCGCGATGGGTGGTCTAATCCCTCCTGGCCAATCTAGTACAGACAGACTTTAAGGAAGTAATTTACTTTGGAATTTGAGAATAAAACTTAAACATGGGTGTGGTTCAGAATAAGGCAATGCAAGCTCTATAAATCTAGAGTGGGTGTGTTAACACTAATCACTTAGTCTACATCAGAGGTAGATCAACTGCACGTCTTATGCAGATAGAGGGTGTTGTTTCGAGGCGGTTTACTCTGTCATGTTAGAACGCAGCTTCAGTGTGTGTGTGTGTGTGTGTGTGTGTGTGTGTGGTGCAGAATCAAGGTAATGTAAGCTGTGTTAAAGTGAATTGGGTGTGTTTACACCTTCTACTGAGTCCACATCAGATGTAGATCAACCAGGGGACGTATGAATGGGGTTTCATTTCTTTTATGGAAGAAAGTTCATGTGTTTTGTCTTGTTGCTTTAACCAAGCTATACTGCTGTCAACTTTTGGACAATATGATGGATTCATGTTATACACACCAAGTTTGCAATTAGGTTTTGGAAAGATAGGCTCTTTTGAGAGATGGATATTGTTGTCTTTAATGCTTTGTCAAAGTAAGTGAGGTCTCTTTTGAGCTGAATATCGATGGTAAATGACCTTTTTTATTATTTAAATATGGAATATCAGAGCTATTTAACATTGAAACAAATGACATTTAGTCTTCTTTTAGACAGTCATAACTGATTTGTGCAATATAATGGGATTTGTAAATGGGAAGTCCATTGTGAAAATATTATAATTTACATGAAAACAAAAATAAAAGAAGAAAGAAATATGGTTATTTAATTGTATGAAAATCTCTGAATAATAATACTTCAAGCACATTTTTATTGTCTGTTCAATTTTTCTAGAAATTTCTTTGACCTATTCCTCAGATTTTGCTTAACTGGAAGTGTTGATGGACTTTTAAAGTGAAATCACTGCTGTGAATGTACTCATGGATTACTGCAAATAGTCATACTTGTGAAAAATCTCATTTGAAATTCAAAGGAAAGCTATACAACGGAAAGCATTTCGTTTACTCCATAATACCATTATTGGTGATAATACAGGAGTATGCGCATTTGTAGTATATTGCCAGAAGACATAAATCTACATGAGCTATCTGAGAGAGAATCTGATACAGCAGAATTCAACTTAATCCTCGTCTCTTAGTCAGTTGAAAAATTATTTAGATACAAGAGGCTTGGCACCAAACCACGCATCTCCATTTTAGATGAGCCTCTCCCACCAGCGCGTTAGGTCGATAACCTAAAATAATGGCAATGATAATAATTGTTCCTTCTGCTTTTAGAGTTTGCAACAAATCTCATTTCAAATTCATCCAATGATCTGTACTCGTGTATTCATGCCATTACACTACCACAGAATGAATTTCAAATGCCATCCATGAGATGTAAATTGATGGAGTTATCAAAATCCTGTCAGCTGAAGTACACCGTCTAAATGCCACTTCGCGGTCTCCGCAACGCTAACATTTAGATAACAGAGCCTTGTTCATGCAGATTCAGACCACTCTAAGTCCGCGTGTGCAAATATCGGGGGTGCGACACTCGAGTCGGCCTCCACGGTCCCCACCCCCACCAAAAAGTGATCTCATTTCAAGCAAAGGTGAGACCATTTGCATTCGAGCAAAAATTGGGTCACGTCGTCTGTCGGTATCCCTCCCCCTGAGCCGCGCGGCCGACGACGTCGATCCATCGCTATCACCACATCGATGATGCCACTCTTGAGGGGTGTGTAAGAGTACACCGCGTAGTTTCCAAACGGGCATGAATCGCACCTTCCGTTTTTGTTTTAATGGGCCGAGTTTGAGAGGGTAATATGACTGGAGTGGTATGATTCATAGATGCTATTGATGTGGAGGAGGGTTCGGTTTGGTATGCAAGCAACGAGATGACAAGCAATTGGATCGGGGGAGATTCGTCTCTGTCATCCTCTCTTTGGTCTCTGTGTGATGATGAGATGTGATTACATTGCATACTTATATTAATGACATAGCTGCGGAACATGGAACAGACGTCTGTCTGGTGAAGGGAGGAGATGGAAAGGGTGAGAAAGAGACAGACAGGCGGACAGACAAACAGAGAAATCAGGAGATTTATAGATAGACAGACAGAAAGAGAAGAAAAGACAGAAAGACAAATGTTTTGTAGCTTTCCATAGACAGAGAGAGAGAGACAGACAGACAGACAAAGAGAGAGAGACAGAGAGAGACAGAGAGAGAGACAGAGTCAGACAGACAGGGACAGATAGATAGAGACAGACAGAATTGCAGAATAAGAAATATAGAGATATAAAGAGAGAGAGAGAGTGTGTAATAGACAGGGACAGACAGATGACAGACAGAAGGAATTGCAGAATAACAAACACAGAGATAGAGTTAACGAGAGAGAGACAGACAGAGAGAGACAGAGAACATTGCAGAACAAGAGAGACAGAGACAATATTTTTTTTAAACCTTATTAGTTTGTTTTTTTAAAACAAAGAGACATGTGAAACCTGACGTACAATATGAAGACAAACAGACAGAGAAAGACGGACAGACTTGAAGAGTTGCAGACAGGAAGACAAAGAGACTGAGACAGACCTGACTTGAAATGGAGAAGTACATATCAAATACTGCAGACTTTGAGAAAGAGAGAATGAGACAGAGACGGAGAAACGGGGGATATGGGATAGAGTGATAGGAGAAAGAAAGAGAGAGAGAATGAAAGCTTGGTAATGTGAGAGTGGGAGAAAGATTGACATAGAGAGAAGGAGAAAAGAAAGAATGATAGATACATAGAGGCTAAATTTCCTATTCAATTCCTTAGAGTTCAATTTTGCTTGTTTGTTTCTTCATTTTTATTCTTCCCTTTATTTTACTTCATCTACCCCCTTTTTTTTTCTTCTTCTTGTAATCTTAAACTACTTTACCTCTCATCTTCCTGTCATATATTCCACTTTTTTTGTGTGTAGGATTTTCTTCTTTTTTGCTCAAGATTCTTGTGAATCCATCGTGATGACGGGTTTTTTTTCTACGATCATTTTCAACATTTGCATGTCCTTGTATAACTCAAAGAATTCAGAGGGGCGTTGGAATACAAGGTATCTCATTTGCTTTCTATTTGGTTTTCAAACGCAGTCAACGACGATGCTCTTTTATTGCAGTGGCACGGATCTCGTTTCGCCAGTCACCCCCAAAAATGACAGTTTCGATGGCGAGCGGGCCCTCACGCAAAATATTATTTCCGAATAATGCCCCGGGCGTTCCCCCGCCCCGCAGCCAATGCTGGAAAAGTGCTAGCTTGTTCATTTCTTTTACTTCTCTCTCTCCTCCTTTCTCTCTCTTTCTCTCTCTTTCTCTCTCTCTCTCTCTCTCTCTCTCTTTCTCTCTTTCTTTCCCTCTCTCCCTCTCTCCCTCTCTCCCTCCCTCCCTCCCTCCCTCCCTCTCTCCCTCTCTCCCTCTCTCTCTCTCTATTACCGCGCATCTCGATGGTGCGGCGGCATGTATCATTTGAAGCACCTGTATGGTAGATTCCTGCCTAATTCAACAGTCCAATCTAATTTATGCCAAGTCTTATTCCGCGGATTTGAGGCTCATCCGCGAGGAGTAATAACCCGGGTGTCATCAATATCTCAGCCCATGAAATTGGCGGGGATGCCGTTCCCCGATCCTCACTCGAGATAACTTCTCAGCTGGTGACCCAATATTGCCACCCTCTGTATTGAATACAAATCCCAAGTACCTGAATTTGTTCTTATGTGTCTTCCTCCATTTTTAACTTCTTCTTATTTGAAGCATTCTTGCGCTGGTTGAATTTGCATTTTGATTAAACTTACCCAGGTATTCCCCATCTCTTCTGAGCTGTCTCTTCGATAATTTGATATAACCGTCGTATATTCTTGACCTAATTCAATTCTCTTAGATTTTGAGGGAAAGTCCTTTCAATTTTGGGAATATTATCCCAGGTTTTATTCCTCTCTTTCTCCTACCGTAATCTGTTTGCTTCAGGTGATACAAATATGCGTCGGTATTCAAGTGCAAAAAAATATCAAATTACACCTATTGATATGCATTTCTTATCATGATTAAGATATGCAATCCCGCAATAAGGAAATAGTATCCAATTTTACCCACTATTATACATTTATATACAGCAGTATATGAAGAATATCCTTTTTTCAGCTAATAATAATTTTTTTTTTACTATAATGCAAGATAGACAGTGTAACTGAATAATATCCAATATCAACAATCAAAATATACAACAATATCGTCGCTGTTTTCACGAAGTGACGATAGTGAAAAAAATTGCATTCACTTTGCGTTACGATTTTCCTCACTACCGTCACTTCGTGAAAACAGGGACGATATATGAGAAGTATCTAATTTTACCAATAGATGTACATTTTCTACCATGGTAAAAGTACATTTTCTACCATGATAAATGTACATTTTCTACCATGATAAAAGTACATTTTCTACCATGGTAAAAGTACATTTTCTACCATGGTAAAAGTACATTTTCTACCATGATAAAAGTACATTTTCTACCATGATAAAAGTACATTTTCTACCATGATAAAAGTACATTTTCTACCATGGTAAAAGTACATTTTCTACCATGATAAATGTACATTTTCTACCATGATAAAAGTACATTTTCTACCATGATAAAAGTACATTTTCTACCATGATAAAAGTATAAAACAGTCCATGGACAGTATCAAATTTTACCAATTAATATATACATATCCCTGAGTGATAAACGTATAAAGCAGGTTGTGAATAGTTTCCAACTTCATGAATTGATATGTAATTTTTTCCATGATAAAGATATACAATAGCAGGTAAATAATAGTTTCAAATTTCACTACCGTATTCGTTTTATACTTTAATTTGATGATAAATATATAATTTGTGAGTAGTATCTTATTTTATCAATTGATATACATTTCTTGCATCCTGGTGTTGTTTTTGTTCATTAAACTTCATAGGGCTCGCCTACCCATGCCCTCAGCCAGGCGCGTAAGCAGAATTTTTTCAAGGGGGGGGGGGGGGGATTTTAACATATGATAACGGGCCGAAAATTTCGCAACGACTCAGCCAGCCGCTGGGGGGGGGGGGGGGGGGGGAAGAGGACACTTTTTTCTTCTTTTTTTTTTGGTCTCGAAATTTGAAAATTTGACATTTTGCTCCGTTGGGGGGGGGGGGGGGGGTAAGGTCACCTGTTTTAGGTCAGCCATGGGAATTATTTTTTTATTTTTTTTATTATTATTATTATTAAAAAACAAAAAACAAACAAACCAAAGGGGGGGGGTTTTGGTTTTTTTTAGGGGGGTTTATACACATAAAAATACCAAAGGGGGGGGGGTTTAACCCCCCAAACACCCCCCCCCCCTGCGTATGCGCCTGCCCTCAGCTGCATCAATACCCTCTTTGTTTACGATTTCTTTTCATTTTTGTTTGATTTTACTTTATTGCCTCATAAAACTTGCTGGGTATTCTACGAATAGCCGGGTCTCTGTAACGACCCGTTGCAGGCTGTGTATATTCTGGTCACAGGTAGAAGAGTTCTATTTCGTCATCGTCCGCTGCCCATGGGAAGATCGACCGTAACTTCCATTGGCAATAGGTAGCTCTTTTGGCCTTCTTGCGCACAGCTGATGACCATGTGCCTGCCTGCCTGCCTGCCCATCCATTACATGCGTGCATTGTTATCAAACTTTTTAGATCTGACAAAAAAACTTCATAACAAACGTCATTGGCAGACATTCCAGGGGCGGTGTGGATAGGGCCCTTTAACATGAAGACTAACAATAATTGTAGCTACCCCAAACTAATTTGATCTCCTTCACTTCGATTCCATCTTATCAATATAGCCAATATCCCAATAATAACCTACTATTTTGTTTAATAGAAAGGTACAATTCATTGTAAGATACTCATAATTGTTGCAAGATTGGAGGTACAATCAATTTTTATGATTGATTGTAAATCAAGATTTTTGTTAATTTTTAGCTTACTCTGTTACTTTCGCTGAGACTGTGTGTATAAACTGTTGACTGAGACATTTATTCTGTAATCCATTTGCATTTGTTGATATCAATTTATTAAAGATAAAGTTGAGTTTTGGTCATGCGATTGCATTGTGAAAGAAACGTTGTGGAATCGATCAGAAAAGGTTGATCATCTAGCATATAAGTATTGGTGTGTACTGCAAGGTTCTGGAATCATCAAAATGATAAGAAATTTGGCCCAGTCTTCGTAAAGTTACAAGCACTGTACACAGAAAGATGTATATGGGACTACGCACATGTGCACGACACGTGCGTTTATCTCTCACACACCAATAGATAAACTAATTTACCAAATATATCAATTAGTAGGTGGTTTCCCGGCAAAATTTGTATCATCATGTATTAGTCAAAACATATTCTTTCACATGATTTGTAATGAGAGCTTCCATTTCATTTTTTGAAATTGGGGCGTTTCCAATACTGGTCTTTACCTTTAACATTTAATCTAGCATTTAACATTTAATCTATTATTGATTGAACTTGATACAAAACAGATTCAAGGCCTATTTGAAATGATATGAAACAACAATAAAATAGGGCAGACTGAAAACCCTAACTGCTTTTAATCGTACCTCATAATAATTTTATGATCCTCGTTCTTTCCTTATAAAGAAAGGAGCATCGAGCTATCAAGTATCAAACAATTGAAATACATTTTTATTTGAATATACATTATTAACAACAATTAATGGAATGTTGCCAAACCACAATCTTAATCATTTCAAGTTTAAGGTGAGGTCAAGCCTCTTGTTCTCATGCTATCTGTATTTTTATATATCATCAAATGGCATTGCAATTAATATAAAGAAAATACCCAATATTTTCTAATTCTATTTAAAGGTACTATGTCCCTTTTGCAGCCAACCTCAAATGCTGTAGAACTTTGCAGGAATTATGAATATGTCATGTATGTCCTATCTCTGAAATTTAAACGTTAGCAGTGTCCTCATATTCAAATTATGCAAGGAAAACCATTTACTTGCTAGACTTCACTGTCAGACACTATTGAGTGACTGACTGGCTTTTTTTCTTCTTTGGTAATAACATACATGAAAAGAGTTGCAAACGGTACATGAGTATTTGTCTACATCAATAACCCACTTTTTGTGATGGCCAAGTTTAAACTGATTGAATCTTTGCGCAGCATAAAACGTATGACCATTCGGTACAATTGTCTGGAAATCAAGACTATTACTTTTGGGCTCTATAGCCCTAAGGTCGATTTTACAACTAATAGTCGTTATTTTCCCACTTGAAGACATTTTTAAGCCCCACCTTTTTTAGGGAAGTTCTAAATTAGTATTATCTTTCAAATGGAGTTGGAATTTAACTTTTTCATTTTTTTGGCCTGCAAATGGGACATAGTACCTTTAAATTAGACTTCTAAGTCACTTTTTGTTTGTTTAGAAATGCATTGTCTAAGAGCCATAAATTTCAGATGGTCATCGATAATTGTTAACACTTTTAAATGCTTCCACTGGTTTATTTGAATGACTCGGCAATAAACTTTTATTTTATTGAACTCCTGAATGAATTGTGCAGGTATTTGCCAGTGAAATTATTGCAGAGGAGATTGAGAGCTTGGACTGTTTTGAAATATGAAAATATGTTACTGCCTTGTTATTGTTATTGTCAGCTGAGTTCAATCAGGGGTCGTAATTCCCCAAAATGAAGGCCTTGCTAAGCAGACCAAAACCAGAGTAGAAACAGAGGGAAAAGTCTGAATAATGAAAATTAACAAGGTCATATGATACCATTGTTTGTACTATTATTATTGAAAGGGATATATATATATAGGGAGGGAGGGAGGGGAGAGCTTCAAGGAGAGATGGGGTCCAGGGGGGGGGGGGAGAAGTGGGATATCGAGAGAAAAAACAAAATCTGACAGAAATATCTAGAGAATAGATCTTTTATAGGGAGTTGTGTGAGAGAGAGAGAGAGAGAGAGAGAGAGAGAGAGAGAGAGAGAGAGTGTGTGTGCTAGTAGAAAACAAAAAGTTTAGAGATCAAGGGGAAAGAAATGGAGGGGGAGAGAGGGCAGGCGAGTTGAACAAAAGCTTTGTAAAGTTTTCTGTACTATATGTCTTTTGCAAAAAGATTGTTTGCTCTGTACTATTAAAATGACTTGATGTAATGGCCTTTCAGTAGGCCTTTTGTAGGAATTACACAGAAAGGAGAGGCAATTGTGGTAATTATATTTGTTTGTCAACAATGTGTTTATATGCTTACACTCATGCTTGTATGAGGTTTTGAAACTGAAGTGATGAATCAAATGTGAGGGAGAAGAGAGTAGAAAGGGAGAGAAAGATAGAGAGCACAGGAAGCAGAGAGGGAGAGAGACATAGACAGAGACCTTAAGAAGGGAAGGGATGAGATAGAGATATAGAAAGTGTCAAAATATGATGTTAACAAACAACCCATGGCAAGGATTTTGTGGATAATATCTCATTAATCAGAAAAATGAAAAGACATCATTATTACCCATGAACATGTCATTATACTAATATACTGACAACATTAACAACTAATCAGTCAGATCAGAAACATTGCCAAGCCCTAATCAATTCTTTTTGCTATGTAAATGATCTTAATGCCTTTCTCCCCCAGGTCTAACTAAGTACATAAGAAAGCAATCATATTACAAATCTTAATTGTCTGTTTGGAACCAGAAGGGTGTTAAATCTGTGGAAAATGATATGAGTCAGCATCCTTCTGGCACTCAACAGACTATTTTGTGACAGAGAAATATAATCACAACCTTCAAGATTCAATGCTGTAAGCATGGAGAAGGTCCATGCCTTAAGGCAGTTCATTTAGAATATGTGACAACTATTTCCTTGCGTTTGGCAGTTGAAGGCACAATCTCTGATTGTTTTTTCTGTTTGTTTTAATTTTTTCAGTTTTGTAGCATTTGACCAATATGTCCTAGAAAGCTAGAGTAGTCAATGATTTTAATGTAAAGACTTATCCTCCGTGAATATCATATTGTCTGATTGAATCAAATTAATCTGTTTTCTCTTCTTTGATGTGAGAGCATCATTACAATAGATTCCAGGATTTTTTGTCGAAGAAGAAGTAGAAGTAGAAGTAGAAGATAAAGATAAAGAAAAAGAAAAAGAAAAAAAAAAAAAAAAAAAAAAGAAAAAGAGAAAGAGAAAAGAGAAGAGAAAGAGAAAGAGAAAGAAAGAAAAAGAAAAAGGAAAAAGAAAAAGAAAAAGAAAAAGAAAAAGAAAAAGAAAAAAATTAAAAAAAAAAGAAAAAGAAAAAGAAAAAATTTAAAAAAAAAAGAAAAAGAAAAAGAAAAAATTTAAAAAAAAAAGAAAAGAAAAGGAAAAAGAAAAGAAAGAGGAAGAAAAAGAAAAAGAAAAAGAGAAGGGTATAATATAAAGGAGAAATAGTGACAGAACGAGATGGCCAAGCAAGAGAGAGAAAGAGAGAAGTGGGATACTGCGTAAAAGAAAGAAAGGAAGAAGAGAAGAAAAATGAGGTCTGAAAGAAAAACACAGACATCCTGAATTTTTGTTGTCATCTGTTCAGCTGCCGCATCTATCTCGGCGCTTGGCCCGGGGGCTGCTTTGGCGATGCTCCCTGTCCCGCACAATTGGCTGAAATAGGACGGGAAGTCATGAAATATCCGGCTTTCTCCAGATGAAGGGGGGCAAGATAAGATTATGATGTATTGGAATTTTTCACAGCTATAGCTCCGTTTTATCAAGCAGTGAGTCACACCACAGTATGCAAATGAGGAAGATTTACACCCCCATTCAGAAATGGCCATAACAGGTATGATAATTTATTTTTTGCCAATTCCATCCCTTTTTGCCCCGAAAACCAGAGGAGGAGATATGGAAGGAGGTTGGCTTCACGCCCTAGAGCTGGAGATAAATTAAAGGAAATAACTTCTCTCTGTGTATTGAAAGGTAGATAAAAGTTGAGGGGGGGGGATAATATTCTGAAGAATAATAGTTTTGAAAATGTGTACATCCCTTTCGTCATAATAGAGGTATTCTATATCTATTTCTTTTCTTCAAAATGTTGTACCGATGCAGAAGAGTAACACCATCTCTTATTTAATCTCTCTCTCTCTCTTTATTTCTCTCTCTCTCTCTTTATTTCTCTCTCTCTCTCTCTCTTTCTTCTTATTTCTCTCTCTCTCTCTCTCTCTTTATTTCTCTCTCTCTCTTTATTTCTCTCTCTCTCTCTTTCTTCTTCTTTTCTCTCTCTCTCTCTTCTTCTTCTTTCTCTCTCTCTCTTTATTTCTCTCTCTCTTTATTTCTCTCTCTCTCTCTTTCTTCTTCTTTCTCTCTCTCTCTTTCTTCTTCTTTCTCTCTCTCTCTCTTTATTTCTCTCTCTCTCTTCTTCTTCTTTCTCTCTCTCTTTATTTCTCTCTCTCTCTCTCTCTTTCTTCCTCTTTCTCTCTCTCTCTCTCTCTGTATCTTGTGATGAGAGCTAGAAAGCTATTAACTCATATCATTTTGAACTACGGACACAAGTACAATATGTTTTGTACAGAGTCCATGCCCCTATCTGGCTCTGAGCAGATGCTTTATGTAAGTAACTTGTTAAGAAGGGTAAGTGCCCAAATAAATGTTATCGTGTAATTCATTATGACAGCATTAATTGAAATTTAACATTAATCATAGTTTACATGTAAAAAAGGAGATGTCAAACATGTCGTTAACGGTATAATGATACCCTCCAATTAATACGTCCCCGGTCGTACCAGTGCGGGCTCGGCTCGACGCCGCCGTTACGTTAACGGTGAATTGGAGCATGACGGTGAAAGGTGCAAGTTCTGGCTGCTGGTCGGTAAAAAGGTCTGATTTGATAATTAGGTATTCATGGCTTGATTGGCCAAGGGATAGGAGAAGGGATATCTGTGTCACAAACGAGAGATAGAACGAGAGAGAAGAGAGAGAAGAGAGGGAGAGAGAGGGAAACAGAGAGACAGAAGGACAGAAGGAAGGAAAAGTGGATGGAAAATAGGGCATGTGATGTGTTATTAGGGCATGAAAATTGGAAGTGATAAAAAGATTATTAAACAAGGCATGCATTGATGCAATCTGTAGTAAATGAGGGAGGGATAGTTTGAATTAAAGGAAGATGATTGGAGAGAGAGAGAGAGAGAAACAGAGACAGAAGGACAGAAGGAAGGAAAAGGGGGTGGAAAATAGGGCATGTGATGTGGTATTAGGGCATGAAAATTGGATGTGATGATGAGATTAACTAGGCATGCATTGATGCAATATGAGGGAGGGATAGTTTGAATTAAAAGAAGATGATTGGAGAGAGAGAGAGAGAAACAGAGAGACAGAAGGAAGGAAAAGTGGATGGAGAATAGGGCATGTGATGTGGTATTAAGGCATGAAAATTGGATGTGACGATGAGATTAACAAGGCATGCATTGATGCAATCTGTAGTAATAAGGGAGGGATAGTTTGAATTAAAGGAAGATGATTGGAAAGAGAGAGAGAGAGAGAGAGAAACAGAAGGACAGAAAAGTGGACGGAAAATAGGGCATGTGATGTGGTATTACTATTAGGGCATGAAAATTGGAAGTGATGATGAGATTAACTAGGCATGCATTGATGCAATCTGTAGTAATGAGGGAGGGATAGTTTGAATTAAAGGAAGATGGTTGGAAGGAAAATGTTATCTGAAATGAGATGGTGATGGTTTGATTTGATTGAAAGGACGATTGTAGAATTGAAGATGTTATCTTTAAGGAGAGAGGGGTAGATTAATTGGATGGAAGATGAGAGAGTGACAGATATTTTCTGTAATGAGGGAGGGATAGTGTGAATTAAACAAAATAAATGTATTAGCTATAAAAAGAGAGGGATACTATCAGTAGATGATGGAATGAAAAATAGGATGGAAAAGGATAGATTTCACAACACAAATGGGGAATTCACCTGCATGACTGAGAGTTGGAATATTAATTGCTGGAAAAATGATATAAGCATCAAAGTCATCATTTGGTTAGAATTGGACAGACATTTTTAAATGAGAGATGGATAGTTTGAATGTAAAGAGGATGAGTACACAATGAAAATAACAGATTGAAAATCATATCTGAAAGAGGGATAGATTGAATGTAAAGAGGATCAGTACACAGTGAATATAACAGATTAGAAATCATAGCTGAGAGAGAGAGGGATAGATCGAAAGATGGTAACCTGAAGCTCCAACCTTGATGATATTGTCAGTGGGGATACATGAACAGATCTACGTATTTCAACACTTTCAGATCGAGTGAGGAAAATGTGACTTCAGAAAGGGTCGAGGTAAGAAGGTATTAGAGCATGAATCAAATCTATTCTGTTCTCTTGGTTACTCAGTCGGGAGATAACGTATCTCAGAAATTGGAAAACTGATGTGTTCACTCTGTATAAAGGTATATATGATATTATACACCCCCCCCCCCCCCCCTCAAAGCCCTAGTATTTGATTTCGTGAATGCCTTTTATAGAAGCTGAGAAAAACCTTATTTTTAATTTCTGTTGTCATTTTTCCACTGACAAAATATCGAGAAATAAATGAAAGAATAACAAAAATATAAAGCCCATCCATGGAATTATATTTTTTTGTGCCACTTTCATTCCTGATATATTTGACTTACATGTAGCATAGCGTAATGATATTTTTCCATATTCAGCCATTATCAGTCATCCTATGAAATATCATACCGTTGCAGTATTTTCTATTTGTAGATTTGTTTTGGTCCCATCTCTTCTTCATACCCACGCAGGGTTTCTATTCTCAAAGACAGCTAATGTATGAGCTTGTAACCTTATCATTTTGTAGAGCCAAAAGCAAATCAGTTCTTATGTGACAGGGAGAAATATGATTAGAATATTAACTATCATAAGATATCTTGTGCACCTTACAGCCACCAACATATCCCAATAGTGTACAAACAGAAATATACTGGTGGTATGTGCTATTGAAATGTACTACTGAAATGCACTATGAAATATACTATGGAAATGTACTAGTGAAATGAACTAAAGAAATTTACTTGTGAAATGGAATATAAAAATGTTCTAATGAAATGAACTATAGACATATAATTGTGAAATGGAATATAAAAATGTACTAATGAAATGAACTATAGAAATACACTAGTGAAATGAACTATAGAAATGTACCGGTACTAGTGAAATGAACTATAGAAATGTACTAGTGAAATGAACTATAGAAATGTACCAGTGAAATTATCTATAGAAATTTACTAGTGAAATGAACTATAGAAATGTACTAGTGAAATGAACTATAGAAATTTACTTGTGAAATGGAATATAAAAATGTACTAATGAAATGAACTATAGAAGTATACTAGTGAAATGAACTATAGAAATGTACTAGTGAAATGAACTAAAGAAATGTACCAGTGAAATGAACTATTGAAATGTACTAGTGAAATTTACAAACATGCCAAAATAAAATGCTATTAGGGTGAGGCAGTAAGGTATTGAAACTGAAAAGAGGTCAAGATTAAAAATAGCATGCATTTCAAGTACCGGTACCAGTGCCAAGCGTGGGAGACATAAACAGGTGTAGAACTATGATGTTTTCTGCTGAATTTGGAGAAAAGGCTGAAAGTGTTACATTCTGTTACTGTTTTAGGTCATGTCCAATTCAGTGTACTTTTTTTGGAGAACCTGCTCTGTGAACCAGATTTTCAGAGAAATTTGAGTTGTTGTTTTGGAAGCGGGGTAAATTGAGAATCCGATTTCAGTAGCCGTGTTTGCGAGAACTGCCTCAGCGGGGATGTAGGGCGGAACGGAGGGAGATGGAATGTTTTAAGATGACATGAATGTGATGCTAGATCTCCTGAAGGACTGTCTGTCTTCACATCATCAAATGAGACGTCTCAACCAGAGATGACACTGATGCTCTACACTTGTTCATTGTTCAGGTCAGAGTGAAAAATATATTTTTTATTTTGGGGCTCCTTCATGAGTTCCATGTCATATGTGAGAAACATTGGCATATTATATTTCAAGGTCAAAGAATAGCTTAAAAGAACAGCATACTGAAGCACCAGTATATCCTTATGTTAAAGTCATCATCAAGTCATTGCAGTACTAATCATCATTGTTTTTCATGACTATTAAATTCCTTCTTTTTAATTTTTCTTTTGTTTCACTTCAACTATTAGTTTCATCAAGTTCATAGAATCCATCAAGAAATAACTTGCCTTAAAATTGAGTGACTGTATTAAACTCAATAATGAAACATATTTCTAGTCTACACTGGGACTTTTTAAGATTCATATCAGCCCTCTCTAATATTAATTGTAGAGGCATATTGATAAAAGCCACTTTTTTAGTTTTTAGGCTTTGTTTGTTTGATTTGTTAACTGTTTCTTTGTTGTAATGGAAAGAGACTAGAAAGAAATATGATAGGTACTTATTTCGAAAGTTATCTGAGACACATGAAATTCACATATAACATTTTCAGTAATTAACAGTAGGTATGTGTGGAGTGGAAGGTGTTGAATCTCATTCAGAATAGTATCGGAGACTCAATATAAAATGAAATCCTTGTTTTAGAAACTGATCAAAATCTATTTCAGATTTAAATATGTACAAAGAAGGATATTTTTTTATTTTTTTAATACATGTGATTAGGTACTTGTTATCTTAGATTTTCTACTTAATTATTATTTTAAAGTCATCACTACTGATTAAAGTAATAGAAAACAATAATTTTTAAAGCAGAGGAGTGTGTGCGTGGTTTGGGAATATCTGTGACCATTTTAGCTTGGCATGCAACAGGTTAATACGTTCAGTGACCTGGGTAGCTGGTGACAAGCAGGGAAAGGCAAACATGCTAATAGCCTCACAGTATGCAGCTATCGTCAATTGTCCGTACTCCTCGCTCTGTCACCACCCGAGCCCAAGAATTTTCATCATGATGGAAACGTGGTGCGAGAGAGCTAGGACCAGAGAGGAAGTTGGGGGTGAGAAGGGGTCTGAAATATGATGGGATCATTAATTATCGAGAGTCATGTCTATTCTCTCTCTCATTAAATGTTCTCTTTATCATTTCTTTAAGCATATGTACTCTGGTCAGTATAAATCAAAGTGCCCCCCCCCCCATGTTTTCATTTCGAGTGCAGTTTTTTAATGTACCTACAGTTTCATTATGTTCCAGATGGAAGTTAGAATCTATAGCTGTCTAGGAATATTAAGTATTTCCAGACATGGACGTTACACTTATGAATTTATATTGGTCTTCCTCCCCCTCCCTCCTTTCTCTCTCTCCATCCCTCCCTCCCTCCCTCCACCCCTCTCTTTCTCTCTCTCTCTCTCTCTCTCTATCTTTCCCCCTCTCTCTCATCATAGTTTCAGATGTAACCATATTTCCCTTGATTTTGTTATTTCAAATTTGCTTTCTCTTTTACCTGGCATACAGTACATGAGTGAAATAAGGTGTGTTATAAAATGGAGAGGTTTGGTCGTGCGAGACTATCCACTCCCCGGGAGTGTAGGAATTGTCTTTCAGCAGCGCTAATCCTGGAAAAATGCTCTCTGACTTGATTGAAAGGTCCCCAAAGTTCGCCTGGCGCTGGCCCGCTAGCCAACAAAACTTTACCTCACCGTTTGTCTGTTTGGTGGCTGCGGTTGGTCGCTGGCTCGTACGATCGCTGGTGACCCATTCTTCCCCCGGTTCATTTTTGTTGCTGTGTGTTGTATAGGAATGCAGGGTTCTGTGGTTTTTGTAAGCAGTAAGAGTGGTACAGCCTTTTCACACACAGCTAAAATTCTATAAACATGACTAGTATAAACGTGTTTCGAACGTGTTTAAACTAATCACGAGCCTTTCACACACAGAAATTTCGGTGCGATCGTTAATTGTTTCGTGATTAACTACTGCTCGTAAAATGCGCAGTAGTGCCATTGCGCATTGAAGGTCATGTCATGTCAATCAAAGCGCACGCTCCATCCAGTTTAAACACGTTTAAACAAGAATTTCCTTTCACACACAAAATGTCAAGCTCTCTATATAGATACGAACTTCGTATCTGCAGCCTGCTTTTAGGGGCGTATGGATCGCGACTTCGTATCTATCCCAACATCGTATAAACGATGTTCACACTGGGAAATTTTGTCTATAAACATGTTTAAAATTTTACGATGATTCTAATCATCACTAGATACGATGAATTTTAGCTGTGTGTGAAAAGGCTGTTATTCACCTCACGAAGCGAGTTTCCATGCACTATGTAGCACTGTCACCCAGAACACTAACAGCCCATTTCTTAAATATACTTTATAAATTTTCTCACCAACTACCTCATCATAATATATTGGAAGGAAAAAGTTTTAGCTTCTCTATGTGATTTATATGATTCCTCTTTTAGTTTTAGGCTGTGTGGAATAGATTGGGCGGAACACATGATGATAAAGATCTTGATGATTATGATGATGATGATGATGATGATGACTGATAATGATATTGATGATGATGGAAATATGACGGTGATTATGGTAATTAAGAAGAAGAAGAAAAGAAATGGAAGAAGGAGAAGAAGTTTCAAAGTTCAAACATTCAATAAATATGAATCCCTTTGAATCTCTTAGCTCTAAAGTATGTAATACTCATCGTGGGTCATGTTGTGAAGTAAAACTGAATGTGATATAAGTTTATAACCCTCATACAATTAGTTAAATGATATGTGCTTTGTGGTGTATAATCACCCAATAAAACTACAGTAAAAATATGAATTGTTCTAGCTGTGAGTACTCTTTGTTGGTCTGATTCACTCAAACTGCTTCAGATATTGTATAAATCATCATATAATCCACAAAATTGGTCCCAAAGATGATTTACGGGTAGGATACTCGTTACCCCATCCAACTATAATTTATATTTAGTATGTTTTTGCTAATCTGTGTTGTTATCTGTTGCCCAAAATGAGATTCTAAATTCCAATCAAAAAGAAACTGGATGAGAAATGCACACAATATTATCGCTGTTTTAGACATAATATATCATGTCATACCAGTTTGAAATATGAAATTCAGGCATTGCTAAAGTTCTTTTCGAAAATATTGATGGAAAAGTGGTCTGCATGCGGTAGACTAAGTACTGGTGGTCATAAGTTCTTGTCAAGATGATTGTTACCTGCTTGTCAGCCCATTTCTGTACACACATAAAATCTGCTGGATTATGCCATATGAGTTCTGACACATGGCCCATGGCCATCAGTAGTCTCTATTTTCAGACCTTTTCTCACTCTCACGTATGATCGCAGCAATATTGACATTATTTTAGTTTCAAACAAGAAAATTGTATGTCCATATAACATTACAAATTTTGCACAAGACTCGTGTTCCAGATAAATTAATTAATTATAACATTGCATTTTTTCCATTTGCATTTAATTTTTATGTTCTTTTAGAGTTCATGCAGTAAAACTTTCTAGTGACACTGTATTAAAATCACTGGAATGTTATCTACTCATCTAGGTTAATTAAGCCAATGTTTCATTTCCTTCTTGGTTGACTTACCGGTAGGCATTAAATTCATACATGGATGATTCTGGTGTGACCAAACAAACAAGATGTAAAATTTCTCTCAAACAAACACCTTCTCGGAATCTCACCTAAAACTTGATCATGATTCCAGTGGTTTTAGAGTTTTAGTCTGATCACATGAATAACAAAAGGATCTAGTTCTGCATATTGTTTACAAGTCAATGTGGTATCTCATGTTACACATAGATTTAATAGAAGAAATAATGTTCATCCATGCATTTAATGTCAAATATTTGATGTTTGTTTGTTGGATTGAGTTTATTTCTGCATTCAAATAACAAATACAAGGTTATACAATTTCACATAAATATTACATACATAGCCATTCATGTCTAATAATATTATACAATAACCAAAACACCAAGCATACAAACAAGTATAACAGATATTTGTATATATTTTTCATTAAACTAAAGATGTGGGTCTGAAATGATAGACTAGTAGGTAGATATGATTGATGTGAAGAGGGGTGTAGAAGTGATTGATGGAATAGCTTGACCACTCCACTGGACATATATATCTCTATTTTATGACAAATCTCATATGATTGCTGGCCATAATTCAAAGCACAGTTTAAACCATGAGATATATGTTTACTTATCTCTCTCTCTCTCTCTCCCCCTCCCTCTCTCTTACTCTCTCTCTCCCACATGTGTATTTTCTCCTTTCTCATTTCTATTCTTTTCTCTTTCTTCCTCTGTCTATCTCTTTTTTGTCTGTCTTTCTATCATTCTCTCTTTGACGTTCCCATCTGTATTTCCCTTTGAATGTCTGTCTTTTGTGTCTGTGTGTATGTCTGTCAGTCTGTATTTCTCTCTAGTCTGTATTTCTCTCTCTCTCTCTCACCCTCATTATTTCTTACTTACTCTCACTTTCTCTCTCTCTCTCTCCCTCTCCCTCTTTCTCTCTCCCTCTCCCTCTTTCTCTCTCCATCTGTCTAACATACTATTGTTTCTGTTAATTCATTGATTTACTCTATATATATAGTTTTTAGATATGTCTGTGAGTATAAACAAATACGTCAGTACAAACAATAATTGGTCAGGACTATATACTTTTTCAGATCAAGTAGCCACCATCTCTCTCTCTCTCTCTCTCTCTCTCTCTCTCTCTCTCTCTCTCTCTCTCTCCCTCTCCCTCTCTCCCCCCCCCCCCCCCCTCTCTCTCTTTCCCTATCTCATTTTGACTGTACATACATCTCTCTGAGTAGTAATATAGGCCAATACAAACATCGGTTTCTAAATTAGTCTTCACTATAATGCATGTGCCTTTTTCAGATCATGCTTCCTATGTGATTAAAAGTCCATTAACTACCATTGTTGAAGCAGAATTAGCACACTAAGTTGGCCCATCTGCTAATGAAAATGATATATCATTAAAGGTAAAGACCAGTATTGGCAACGCCCCAATTTCAAAAAATGAAGTGGAAGCTCTCATTACCAATCATGTGAAAGAATATGTTTTGACTAATACATGATGATAAAAAATTTGCCGGGAAACCGCCTACTAATTCATATATTTGGTAAACTTATTTCTCTCATGGTCTGGTGAGAGAGATAGGGTAGTCCCATATACATCTTTCTGTGTATAGTGCTTGTAACTTTACGAAGAATGGGCCAAATTTCTTATCATTTTGATGATTCCAGAACCTTGCAGATGCTAGATGCTAGATGATCAACCTTTTCTGATCGATTCCACAACGTTTCTTTCACAATGCAATCGCATGACCATTACTGGTCTTTACCTTTAATGTCCACAGCTAGCCCTTTCATTGTGCTGTTATATGACCTGGTTTTTAACCATTAGGACCCTGTACATTATCTGCAGTTACCGTTTTTTTTTATCGGTAAAGTTTACTTTTAGAAAAACCTGTAATGATTTTTTAGTGTTTGTGTGCATGTATGTAATGTATCTATGTATTTTTGTGTGTATGTTTGACTTGTTTTTTGTTGTTGTTAGATATGCTGGTCCAAAACCCAATGATGTATTCCATTTACTACCAGAATCAACAAAAATCATTTAAATTAAAGTTTTCTCCAATTGTGATTTTGTTACAACCCGAATCAAAGTTGGAAGAATGCGACATATCGTCGCTGTTTTCACGAAGTGACGGTAGTGAAAAAAAATTGCATTCACTTTGCGTTACGATTTTCATCACTACCGTCACTTCGTGAAAACAAGGACGATATATGCCATAAAACAGTTGAATTGACAATGATGTCAAGGAGATGATTTTTTTCTGGAATGAAACTTAATTATATTGATAAGGAGGTCATTTTCATGGATCTATATGAAAATAAGCTAGGAGGCATGTGATGGCTCAGTGGTAGAGCAGTGGTCTCATATCCTTGAGGTCCGAGGTTCAAAATTCCAAGTTGATGCTGTAGTGCCTCTATGGTAGGGCATGACTCCTTGATTACTGTGTCCCTCAGATAGGACACAGAGTTGTAGATCCGCTGATTGCTTATCTTCAAGAGTATACTTGCTTCCTAATTAGCTAAGTCAAAAAGTGGCATTATCAGGTTATATAAATCATGGATTTCATTGAAATGCTAATGAAGCAATCGACCTTCAAGATATGGACAACGTTTGTGTGTTGTGCATGTATATTGTACTTTTGGAAATAAGTGTCATTGCAATGAATAACAACAGATTTAAAAGAGATATAGGGTGTATAGATAGTGTGTTATCAGTATTTTTGAAAACAGACCACATAACATTATCTTTTGATGCAATATAGATCTCTCTCTATCTCTCTCTCTCTCTCTCTCTATGTTTCTCTGTTCCTGTCTGTCAGTCTCTCTCCGTCTGTATGTCCGTCTGGCTGTCTGTCTCTCTTTCTGGCTGACTGTCTTTCTCTCTCTCTCTCTCTCTTTCTCTCCTTACTGGATATCACACAAGTAGGCTAAATGACCATTCAATTGTAGCCTGAGATTTAAAAAAAAAAATCATATCATAAGAGATTGCCATCATTTGAATGCCAAGCATTGCCTTTAATCTGCGTCGTCCAGCCGTCAATCACAGCTATGGGATGCTAATGAAACAATTAGGATAGCTAATTGACCCACTCATTACAAACACACAACTTAATGGATGGGGTGGTGGTATGATGAGAGGGATGAGAGGGGTTGCTAGCGGAAACGATAGCATCAAAACAATGTGATAATGGGATGAAAGGATAGATAGAGGGTGGAGTACATTAAATCAAGACATCCAGATCATCAAGCTTAATTTCAAGAAGCATCAATTCAGTTAGCAGCCCTTTTAAATTCATTCATTATTTGTGTGTCTTTCTGTCTTTCTTTTCATTTAGACTCAGTTTCTCTCAATTATTTTTCTTTCTCTTGTTCCATCTATTTTTCATTATTTTCCTTTTTTCTCTCTCCTTTTATTGTCTGCTTTCTCTATTTCTCCTCGTTCACTTCTCTCCTTCTTCCCCCAACATTCGCCCTCAATTTAACTGTCAATCATTTTTCTTTTTCTTGTTTTCTCTCTCTATCTTTCCCCTTGTATATGCCTATCTCTTCTGTTCTCTCTCTCTCTCTCTCTCTTTCTCTCTTTTCATAGCTCTTCTTCTTCCACAGTCCCATCCATCTTTCATCCTTTCTGTCTGCTTCTCTTTACTTCCCTCCTCCCTTTCTCCCATTCTCTCTCCCTCACTCATATTGTATTGATCACTCATGTGCCTCCCTGTACTCTTCAAGCATTGAAAAAGTCTTGCCATGCAGTAAACATTTTTTGTGTCCTCTACCCCCTTCCTGCCCCCCCCCTCTCTCTCTCTCTCTCTCTCTCTCTCTCTCTCTTTCTCTCTCTTTCTTTCTGCCTTCCTCCCTTCACTTTCCCCTCCCTTCCCTTCATCTCCCCTCCCTCTCTCCCACTCTCCTCCCATTAATCACCATCCATCCATCCATCCATATACAACATTTCAAGCCTTGATGAAACCTTGCCATGCAGTCAAAATTTCATATCCCCCCTTCCTCTTCCAGTCCTTCTATTTCCTTCCTATCTTCCTCTCCCATCTCCTTCATGTTTTCTCCCCCTATACTCTGCCCTTCTCCCTTTCTCACTCCCCTTCCGCACATTGGCCACGTATCCTTGTACTCTCCAAGCCGTGATGAACTAATTACCATGTCATCAGCATTTGATTGAATGATACTTGAAACAGTAGCTCATCATATAATTGGGATACATTCACAAGAAGATAGGTCAGCTGGAATAATCAAGTCACATACTTGATGAAAATGTTCATTTTTTTTCCCTTCAAAATCTGATTATGTTATGAGGAAATACAGACATCCGCATGTAACATTGAGTGGTGACAAAAATTGAAGGCTTATACAGGATAGTGTTTACCTTTATCAGTTTAAAATATTATGTAGCAACAAATGTTGGTAAAATTTGCTCCATACTTTTGGCAGAAAACAGATGGTAGCATGTATTTCATCACTACCTTACATTCATGTATATATCTTGTCTCTTCTTTTCATAGCCTTTTCACATAAGGGGGATTGTGTTAAATAGATTCTAACATAGTGTTCTAAACGGAACACATTTAATAACTGTGTTAGATGTGTGTAACATTGGACCTGGTAACTGAACTAAATGTATAAAGAATCTTCTGTGGAACAGGAGTGTATGGTTGTGTACAATAATTATCTTCAGGACTCAATCCTCCCTCTCTCTCACATGGTGCACCCGCAAGCCTATACTGTATAATAATTATGTTATGTGATGTTCTCATGACCAGTTGACTCACTTATTTATGGACTTTTCGTTAAAATCTTGTAATAAAACATCCGCTTCGCTTAGCTATAAGAAGTTTCATTTTCGATAACAATAATATTACTTTTCGACAGTTAGGAGGAAAAAAATTAAGTACCTACATAGCTATTAAATATTTTAAAGACATGAATTTCCTTATGAATAAAGTCTTTTTCTGTCTAACTGGTGGGTTTAAATAGTACTCTTTTAGGTATCCAATATATCACATAACTAGCAAAATAGGAGGGGCTCTCGATCATGCCTACCTAGCTAATGTTTTGGCAATTACATATTCATTACCTCATTGTCAGGTTAACCTACATTCCTGGATCTAACTGGGTCTAGGTCGTTCTCAGTGACAAACGATGGGTGTAGGTCATTGTCAGTAGCTGTGTCCACACTGGAGTCTGTAAAATTTACGTTTTCCCCATGGTTTCAAACTTTCCGTTTACCCCACCGTTTCAAACTTTGAAGTTATCTTGTCATTATAAGGACAGTGCTGAGGACTTTGTCATATCAGAAAATTAATGAGATTTAATACCCGAAGTTAAACTGCAAGCGATCTGATGATTAACAAGCTAACTATGAGAAGCAGGGGTGGAGGAGGTGAGGGGGGATCCTCAAAGTTTTGTTCCGTGCAGATGCGGTTGACTTTAGGTATCTCTACATCAGCTCAAGATTGCCAAATAGCCCGCTATTTCTGATTTGGGAATAAGCCTGAAGTTACAAATCGCGTCTTCATCAGCTCGAGACTCGACCTCAAGAAATTAGCTCGAGATATTTTGCTCAGTGTTCGCAAATAGTGTGAGTCTTCGGGCTGGTGAAGACCCACCGACAAATAGCATGATATTTTGCAAACTAGCCCAAATTAGCTGGACAATTTGCGATCAGGATAGTTAAAATAGAAGGTTATTTGGCAAACTCGAGCTGATTAAACAGGCCTACCGAGCACTAATTTCTGTCCAGTGTGGACACTTTAGCCTGTCTTACCATTGTAGTTACTTGTATGTCATTGTTTGAAACTTTGAGGTTTTGCAAACATCAAGTTTAAAACTCTGATGGTCGCTGTGTGAACACAGCTATATTCAAGTGACGGGTGTAGGTCATTGTCAGTGTTAAATGGTATGTGATGATATAATCCGGGGGCCGCAACACCTGGTACTTGTAGCTTCCCAACAAATCGCCTATTCATCAGAAAAAAGAACATCCTGCCCCTCCCCGCCTACCCCTTAATTGTCACGCCCCTCTCCCTTCCATTTCAAGTACGAACAATGAAATTAAAGGGGCCTCTCATCTGCCTCCGATATCCCAATTTTTATTGATATTTTGGTGTAAGAATTAGTAGATCATCATGATCCCCTTCCTACCCTTCCTTTACTTGTCATGCCCCTCTACCGTGCATTTTCAATTACATAATGAATTATTACATACCTATATAATATAGATCAAATTATATATGTAGGTTGGGGTGAAATACTAAATAGTTTTCTTTGCTAAAAAAAATTAACACCCAAAGCTCTGGTATGCCTTTGCTAGATTTTTAAGAGAGAACAAATAAAAAATAAACCTTGTAGGTCTGGGGATTATTACTGGTGACTCATAAATTCTTTTTTCTGAATATGAATACAAATTCAATCCAAATTATAAAGCTTTACAACTATTCAATCAAAACAGAGAGAGAGAGAAAGAGAGAGAGAGAGATAAAGAGAGAGAGAGAGTAAAGGAGAGAGAAGAGAGAGAAAGAGAGAGAAGAGAAGAGAGAAAGACAGAGGGAGAAAAAAAGGGAGAGAGAGCAGAGAAGAGAGAGAGAAGAGAGAAAGAGAGAAGAGAGTGAGAGAGAGAGAGAGCAAGAGAGCGAGAGGAATAGAGAGCAAGAGAGAGAAAGAGAAAAGGAGAAAGAGAAAAGGGGAGGGAGAGAGAAGTGCTTTTTATTTTTAATGAATGGAATTTCATGGTACCTAGCTTCTTTTAAAGTATTTCTTTTGTATGGTAGTCATTTTTTTCTCCAGCCCTGACCTTGTATAAAAGGTACGCAGGTGTAGAATGTATTTGTGCAATGGGGTAGGAAATAGTTTTGCTTTATTACGAGATGGAAATGAAAATTAAAGTCAAACAACTTTTTAAAGGTAACGATGACAAGCTGAAGGCTATAAAACCTGTTCTTATAATAACCTGACTGCTACACATATGCAGATAGAGAACCATAGCTTTGAAATTTTGCTCTGGAATGTCAGCATTTTCCAGAAATCATTCTTTAAGGATTTGTCTGGCATTATTGATCATCATGAGACATGCCTGATTTTTGCAATTGATGACCATCTTATTAATGAGATTGTTTCTTAACTCATCAAGCATATTTAACCGAGTCAAAATATAATACATGTAGTTTAAAACTACTGGGTAGTCAAAAATAGTTTTAAAAGAAAAACAGCAAATAATTTTTGTTTTTGACTATTTTCAACTTTGAATACATTTTTCATATATCTTTTGTTACATATTTTTGTTTTATACCCCTAGCCTGAATTTTTAAATTAGAAAGTTGAAGAAAAATACTGGTAGTCAAGTTTAGCAGGAAAAACATAAAGATATAGAGAAAATGGCCCCAAAAGTATATTTTAATATGTTGAAAATGACCAAGAATAATTGTTTGTTAATTAATGAGTATCATGCCATTAAATGACGCAAAACTCAACAATTCGTTTACCACTAGTTGTCATTTTTGCTGCAAGTATTCTTCAATATATACATTAAATTGAATACATACATATGTGTGCATGTACATATTTTTTTTCCTTAAAAATTATTGAGACCCTTATCTTTAATAAAACCCTCATCTTTGATAAATGTTGACAAAAAAATAAGGTTAAATAGACTTGACCTTGACGACCTTGACCTTGAGGTGATTTCTAAATAGCATGGTTCTGTATTGATATACCATTCTGCAATCGTGTGTGACCTACGTATATATTTGTGACAAATTTTATATTCCAAAAAAATTAAATACTTTTAAGCCATCCATTATGTCAAAGTCTATGTTTGAAGGTCACTTCTTTAAAGAAGAAAACAAAACTATAAGGGACTATTACTTGCAACAAACATGAGCCACTGTCCACAGCCCCCATATTAGAGGAATTTAGATGAATTAAGTATTTGTTTTTCTCAGGTGAGAAAATATGCATTTGCATTTGTGAAGAATTTCATATTCTAAGCAAACAAACTAAATATTTCAAAGCCATCCATTATGTCAAAAGTCTATTTTTGAAGGTCACGTCTTTAAAGAAGAAAACAAAACTATAAGGGACTATTATTACTTGCAACAAACATGAGCCACTGTCCACATCCCCCATATTAGAGGAATTTAGATGAATTAAGTATTTGTTTTTCTCAGGTGAGAAAATATGCATTTGCATTTGTGAAGAATATCATATTCTAAGCAAACAAACTAAATATTTCAAAGCCATCCATTTTGTCAAAAGTCTATTTTTGAAGGTCACGTCTTAAAATAAGAAACCAAAACAAAAAGAAGAGACTATTATTATTACTTTTAACAAACATTAACCCCCGTCCAGATCCCCCATATTAGCGGAATTTAGATTTTTCTCAGGTAAGAAAATATGCATTTGCATTTGTGAAGAATTTCATATTCCAAACAAATAAAATATTTTTAAGCCATCCATTATGTCAAAAGTCTATTTTTGAAGGTCACGTCTTAAAAAGAGGGAACCAAAACAAGAAGAAGGGACTATCATTACTTCCAATAAACATATCAAGCGACCATCCACATCCCCCAAATTATAGGAATTTAGATGAAGTCATGTATTTGTTTTTCTCAGGTGAGAAAAATATGCTTCTTTTAATTACAAAGAGTGCATTTTTCGCATTCTTGTGCCTTCAACCCTGTAGACTCTTGTCCTTCTCTTTGATAAACTCCACCCATACACAATCTTGAATATCTTTAAAGAGGCCTGTCCTCATCAGCTCGTGATTACCAAATAACCAGCTATTTTAACTATCCCGATCGCAAATTATCCAGCTAAGTTGCGTCTTCATCAGCCCGCAGTTGCAATTAGCAGGATATTTGGTCAAGATAATCATTCCAAGATATCTTGTGCTAGTTTCCAAAATATTCAGATATTTGTCCGGTGTGCCCTCACCAGCCCAAAGGCACTATGCACGAACGCTGAGCAAAATATCTTGAGCTAATCTCTCGAGCTCGAGTCTCGAGCTGATGATGACGCTCTTTGTAACTTCTTGAAAAAAATTTGATTATGTTTTTTTTTTAAAGTATAATTAATTCATGTGTTTTTCTTTGTAATCAATATAACTATGTGTTTCTTATGTACATATTATCAAATTAATAAATGATGGAAAAAACAACTTCAGGCTTATTTCCCAAATCAGTAATAGCGGGCTAATATGCAATCTCAAGCTGATGTAGACATACCTTTTGATTTCTAGATTAAAATCGTGAGGTGTAACGAGAAAGATCACAGGCACAGCCGAGGTGTCATAAAGTCAATGTTTTGGATGAGAGCCAGGTAAATATTAGCCATTGAAATCGGAAGATAATTGATGGGACTGATTCGTTTGAGGACGGTTAAACGATTTAATGGACATGTGGTCTGTTTACACACAGAAGTCAATCCAAGGTTAGGACTGTCATATTTTTATACCAACAACAAAAATAAAATATATTTAAAACGAAAGCTGCAGCCATGAATAGGAAAATATGTAAGATTTTGCTCATGAAACATTTCCTGATGCTTTCAAAGATTATCAAAATAAGGATTTAGATAGTAGTGCAAGACTCAAGTTTTGCTAGAGTTAGGAACATTCATGGGCAGATGCAGTGAGTTTTTGAGAATATCAAGTATTGCATATTTTAAATTTGAATCTTGGAGTAAATTATGATCATCATGCATTGTGAAGTTGTTAGGGCCAGCAGCCCTGTAAAAATACCTTATTTCCATTCACATTGATCTTTTGGGAGATCTTTTGTTCATCATTTTTCTGATATTTTGTCTCTGCCATCTTTTGTTTTGTTTGTTTTTACCTACAGCTCGTATAGAGCTTTCCAGAGGTAAACTGCTCATTGCATCTGCCCTGGGGGTACTCAGATTTAGTTTGGACGAGGGTGTGCCGCTCAAGCCTCAAAACCCCTACCAATTATTAGGGGCATTTTTATTTTTAAAAAGACTCATTTTTCACAATTTTCTGGTGTTTTGGGGGTGTTTGCATGGCAAACTTAAAGTCCAACTTAAAGTTGATCCTAGTCTATGTGAAACACTCCGCAGTATTGTTAGTTTGGGATTGACTGGAGGACTTGCAGTCAATTCGCATCAATCGCAACTCTTTATAAGACAAGTTTCTGAACTCTGATATATTTTGCAGATAGAAATATCATAAATAAAAGAGCTCACAATTTTTTATTTTGTTATGCCTTTGCAAAATCTCAACCCTGAGGTAAAGTTGACTTTACTGATGATCATTTTCATTGGGAAGGTAATCAATTTGACATTATGAATGCCAAAAATTGAAAAGCAATTTACCTTTCAAAGATAACCAGTCAGGCATTTTGTAAAGATGAAAAGGGGTGCAGGCCAGGTCCCTCCCACATTGCCCAGGTAAATTTGATTGACTATCGGCCATAAAATCTATCTTCTCATCATGTCTAATTGCGTAGGACAAAAAGAATCATTCAGTTGTGTATTTCTACCTGAGTGATTTTACAAGTTTGCGCAAGTAGAGGAAAAAGAAACATCATTAACTGGTTGAGTTACTTTGCATGGGAATATTTTGCTTCAATGCCAAGGTCATGCCTTGTTTGGTAAATGTTTTTCAGCTGTTAGAAACAAGGTGTTGTGATGTTGACTTTACATTGGGGTAGCCAGGAGGCATGGGGGGGGGTGGACCCCCACAAAAGTGCCCCACACTAAAAGGGGCAACAAATTGACATACTTCCTACATGCATAGCCGCTTCCTCCATTTAGTAAAATATACTAGCAATGCAGTTGATTTTGTTTGTAATTTTAAACACTTAACTCTTTCCTTTATATGGCGCTCCAGCATTCACATAATTTATTCCTTCCAGGCACTTGTATTCACCTGGATCGAGAGTGGCAAATGTAGATTAATGCCTTGGCAAAGGACATTGGTACCGTGTTGGGGATTGAACCCACGACCTTTGCGTCTCCTGCCAAGTGTTCTAACCACTTGAACTAATAATGGAGGATGAAAAGTTTTAGGTTGGTAAAGATGGAGACTAGCTGAGGGGAAGGCTGTTAACCCTTTGTCTACTGCTTTGTTTAATTCACATAGGCTTAATACAGGAGCCACACGGTTCCAGGAGTCAAGGGATTAAAACAAGCGCAGTTTTAACCATATTTTTCGCGAGAGAAGTGTCGCTCTCCGAATTAGACCGACAGTTTGTAGTGGGGCTCACCGGAGAGAAGGAGATCTCGTACAAGTAGTCTGAATCTCACCCAGGGAAATACAAACAGGAAAAGGAACATTGAATGAATGAATCGAGCCTCCAGGCAAAGCAAGCTAACTCCTTTAGGCTTTAGGATGCCAGGGTTCGGAGAGGGGGTGTTGGGCTCCAATGGATTATTTCACTTTATGACCTTCATTTCTTATATATCTCTACATTTGTGGTAGGGTACCTAAAGAACATGTTTGCATAAATTACTCTTTATTAATCTCATGTTCTTCTCAGAGTCACTTAAGTTTGTGGCAGGATGACTGAAGAATGTCTTCACCTTTTCTCTTCTGTCTCCTCAAAGTCAATCATTTTCTAGACCCTCGTGTATGCTTCTAATTACCATGGGACTGCTTACCATATGATTATCATACAAACATTTGTTCTTGCTCTTTTTACAGAGTTATTCTTTCATGCTTTATTTATTATTTAATTCAGTTCATGTTTGTTTACAGCTGTAGTAGTGTATGTGTTGGTGTTCAACAACCATATATAGACATTTTCAAAATGCATTTGTTTGTTTACAGCTACAGTAGTGTATGTTACGGTGTTCAACAACCCTGAATAGATAGGTGGAACTCCAGTTAAATTTTTAAAATGAATTATTTACGATTTAATATAGTTTTTGTTTGTTTACAGTTGTAGTAGTGTGTGCTTTGGTGTTCAACAACCATAAATAGATAGGTGGAATTCAAGTTAGATTTTCAAAATGCATTATGTATGATTTAATGTAGTATTTGTTTGTTTACAGCTGCAGTAGCGTATGTTTTGGTGTTCAACAACCATAAATAGATACCGGTAGGTGAAACTCTGGTTAAATTTTCAAAATGCGTTATTTACGATTTAATATAGTTTTTGTTTGTTTACAGCTGTAGAAGTGTGTGCTTTGGTGTTCCACGACCATAAATAGATACCTGAAAAAATCTCAGTAAATCTTTGTCAATCGGAAACGTCTGGTTTATAAGAGAGCCATCAAGACATGACCCCTATGACCCACTTTCAGTCATCCAACACCACAACACCTGGTTTCCATGACGACTGTTTCTGGCAAGATGTCAACAGATTCTCCCCTTTTTTTTTGCCCCTGAACTTTTTTTTCTTTCTTGGGGTATGTTGATGATGACAAAAGTTGAAGCTGAATGTTTGGGGAATGCCAAACCTCTTGGGGATTGACAGTAACTTTAAACCATCCATAGATTGAGCGAGAGTTGCAGGGGAGGGGTAGAGAGTGGGAGGGGTACATTTGGTGGGGTAGACCGTGGTAGAAATAAAAAAAAATTAACCCATTTTAACCCATCGCCTTCCGGGCAGAGGTAGAAAGGGGAAAGTGCCTTTGATCTGGGAAGGGAAGAAAGGGGGGGGGTGTGATTCCTGTATACGGGGGGGCGGGGGGGGGGGGGGGGTACTGAAATTTGGTTTGGATGGGGGTGTGCCGCTCAAGCCTCAAAACCCTACCCATTTTTAAGGTTCATTTTGGGGGATTTTTCGTGAAATGAAGGCCCATTTTACACAATTACCCCCCCCCCCCCCCCCCCCAAAAAAAAAAAAAAAAAAATAATAATAATAATAATAATAATAATAATAATAATAATTAAAAAATAAAAAATAAATTTAAAAAAAGACCCATGTTTTATGAAATTTTTGTTAAAAAGGGGACCCATGTTTAGAGAGTTTTTGTGAAAAAGTGACCCATAAACCGAAACACCACTGTATGTCTTAATATGTGAGTATTAAGGGGTAACATCCAAAGATTGATCTACAGTTGGAGGGTGGGGGCAGAAAGAGGAGGGGTAAGTTAATTAGGTGAGCAATATTACACAATGCATAGTGTGTTATAGAATTACAGTCTAGTAGTGGAGAGGGGAAGGCTGCCCAGGGAGGGGGGGAGGAAAATCATTACAACCTGCATGATTTTACGTACAGTTTGAGGGCAGAGGTAGAAAGGGGAAAGTACCTTGATTTGGGAGGGGCAGAAGAGGGAGGGGGGGGTGGTCATACAGTAACATGACTTCATGCAAATATCGATCCATGCAGAGTTAGAGCCTGGGTATGGGCCAGTATAGTAGAGGAATACAGTGGATAGGGAGATGGTTGCATTACACCTTGAATAGATTTGTCTGGAGGTAGTAACTCAAATATTAAAGTGAAGGTCACGTGATTAAAGAAAACATATTCATAGTTTAGTTATATCTTCACCCATCCAACATCCAATTTGGGTTTTATTTATATAAACAATTAAACATTTATAAGATGGTACATGAATGTAGTCCAAAGACTAAATAATATCACGTTTTCAATAATATGATAACTAACTTAAAAAGATAAATAAACATAAACATTAAAAATCAAAGTTATGAATTAAAATTTTATGAACATATATTATTAGCAGATTGTTGATAATAGCCATTGCCGGGATTTGGGAATATTAAAGTTAAGTAGGCCTATATGGACAAAGCAATAATGCAAAATAGGCCCAAATCTATATTATCGCAGAATCGGTTTAAAGTCTTTTGACCATTATGCACTTTTCATATCTTTCAGACATGACTGTAACATATAGCCCAATACTAAGCAATAAACCACACCAATGTCATTCGTTCAAGGTGATTAAACCTGTCTTCATCAGCTCGAGATTGTCAAATAGTCCGCTGTTTCTGATTTGGGAAATAATTCTGAAGTTACAAATCGAAACTTGAAACTCGAGCTCGAGAAATTAGCTCAAGATATTTTGCTCAGCATTTGCACATAGTGCGAGTCTTCGGGCTGGTAAAGACGCACCGGACAAATAGCGGCGTATTTTGCAAACTAGCCCAAGATATCTTTGGATGATCATCCCGACCAAATATCCTGCTAATTGCAACTGCGGGCTGTTGAAGACGCAAATTAACTGGATAACTTGCGATCGGGAAAGTTCAAATAGCGGGATGTTTGGCAATCTCGAGCTGATGAAAACAGGCCTTTTGTGATACTCCGTCCTTGACCTTCAAAGAAACATGAAGTCTTTCCACCCATGAAATAGATGCATAGCAGACTTAATTTCATTTTATTGAGTCATATCAAATTCATGTTTGCATTTTGTCACACCCTGAAGAGACCACTTTTTCTCTCTAGTCTTTCTTGAAAGAATCTTGAAAGAAAAAAACAAGATTGCTTATTCTCGGGCTCAGTGTAACCATGAGTTTAAATGAGTAAGGTACAGATGGAGAAATGTTAATCAGAATTTTATTTATTTAAAATTGGCTTTTCTGTTAGGTTAAAGTTTGCAGGACTGATGCAAGAATAAGATAAGTAGTGACGCCGTGATCAGGAACTGATGAAAATGATATGATAATGACCAATGACTATAAAACTCAAGCATAGTAGTCATAAAGTTCATACCCTGGAATTTCGATGAAAATGATATTATATTGATCAATGAGTGAGCATAGTAAAAGTGGAATTCTATCTATAAATGGGCATATCACATTTTATAATGCTATTTAATTTACTAGACGTTGTTGTCGTATTTGTGCTTCTGTTTTTTTTACAGGTAATATCAGTTACTCATCTATCCATGGGTACTCTCTTAAAAAAAGAGAGTGAATTTTCACTCTATTTTCACTTTCTTGGGAGTGACGTCCGTGATCACTTGTTTAGGAGTGAAAATCGATTGATTTTAGAGTGCTCTCTAAGAAGAAAAGAGTGAATGTTCACTCTATTTTCACTACATTTTCACTCTCCAGAGGAGTGACGTCCGTGATCACTCGATTTTTTTTAGAGTGCAAGCACAGTATATAGGCTGGATCAACTAATGTGTGAAGTGTATTGCTCTTGTATACCGTTTCTAAACATTTTGTTTTGTACCCCCTCCTTCAAAAAAATGCCTTTAAAGATTGTCTTCAATAAGTGTAAGTATTTTTTTAATTTTTGTTATTTTCATGTTTGAGGGTAAAAGTTTTGAATTAAATTGTCTGTTTTTAAAAAAAAAAAATTGTGTTCAGTTATACAATTTCACATTATTGTGGCTCCAAACAGATGATGTAGACCCATTAAAGATTTTTTTTTTTTTTTTTTTTAGATAAATCGTCTGATGTAAGGACATGTACTAGCCATAAAATATAAATCTTAGATCAAGGAATATGTATTTGACAGGAAAGGAAAGAGAAGGAATTCTTTTTTTCCCCTAAAAGCGCAATATTCAAGTGCAAACAATAATATCATTGTGGTTTCTCAACAAAAGGGTGGGATAGAGAGAGAGAGAGAGAGAGAGGGGGAAATATTGATAGTGGGGTTGGGAGCTCAGAGGAAGAAAGAGAATGAGGGAGGAAAGGCAGTGGCGGATCCAGGGGGGGGGCCCGGGGGGCCCGGGCCCCCCCCCCCCTTGAGAAAAAAATCATGTAAAATCACGTGATTTTTTACGATTTTTTGGGGTTGGGCCCCCCCCCCCCTGTCGCTCAAGGGGGGGGGGTGCAAATTGAAAAATTTTCAGGATCAAAAAAAAAAAAAAATGTGCTCACTACCCCCCCCCCCCCCCCCCCCCCCCCCCCCCCCCCCCACTGAGCGAATTTTTTTGCCGGTGCGTTTTTCAAATTTTCGGGAGCAAAAAAAAAAAAAAAAAAAAAAAAACAATTGTGCTCTGTACCCCCCCCCCCCCCCCCCCCCCCCCCCCCCCCCACTGAGCGACTTTTCGGCCGGCGCGATTTTCAAATTTTCGGGAGCAAAAAAAAAAAAAGTTGGGCCCCCTCCCCTAAGAAATCCTGGATCCGCGCCTGAGGAAAGGAAAGAGACACAGAGAGAAGGAAGGAGAATGAAAAAGAGAGCGGGAAAGAGTATGAGAGAGAGAGAGAGAGATAGAGATAGAGGGAGAGAGTATGAGAGAGATAGAGATAGAGAGAGAGAGAGAGAGAAAGAGACATAGAAACAGAAGAGATTGGGAGAATGAGGGAAAGAGAGAGAGAAGGATAGATAAGAAAGAGGTAGAGGGAGTGAGGGTAAGTTTTGACTGAGCACAGAGGTCCAGCTCTGCATGAATTCAAACTGTTGCATTGTGCAAAGTGCAGACTTGACACCTCCATTCCATAATTGCAGGTGCGTTTTTTTAAACAACTCAATGTTTGACATCTGAAAAATATGCTTTTGATATGTGTGTCAATGCACACGGTCAGGTGTCCCATAGATCTGATGTGTTGACAGATTAGGTGAGAAAATATTTACAGTAAAATGCCTGGTATTATTAAATATGAACTATAAGGGGTCAGTATATATACTGTTGCCAAATTTGAATTCAGTGATGCCTTAATTGTCCTTTGTCATATGCATTTATTCAAAGAAAAAATGCAATATTCTTTACATTGAAATTGTATCCTTAACTGCAGATTTAATTAATCTGTTCCTTGTAATGTGCTTGTAGAAAAACACTTTACTTTGACTACTTTCCATTAATCAATACACTGAAAGATGTTACCATTTAACTTGATTGTTTCTCCTCCAACTCCTTTAACTTTTTAAGGCTTACAATTAATTGAATGCACAAAAGCTTGTTGAAAGAGCTACAGGTAAAGGCATTATGGTAAACTTGAAACTACCTGTGATTTTATCATCTTTTTTCTCTAAATAAAAAATGATCGCATTAATTCTCCTAATAAGTATATATCACTTTAGAATAGATTAATACACAATTAACAATAGGAAATGCCTTTCCAGTATGAAGAGTACGGTATTTCCTTTTTAGATTTTATTGTTATAGTCTTTTTATGATTTTTCAGTTTTTTATTTTTTACATGAGGGGGGGGGGGTGGTTGTGCTGAAAATATGAAGACATCAAAGTATTAGACTTGGGGAAGAAAGGGGAAATTTGGTAGTGCATGATTATAAATCAAGATATGTTAGTGAGGAAGACAGAAAGAAAGTGTTTGAGAGAGAGAGACAGACAGAGAGAGAGAGAGAGAGAGAGAGAGGGAAACAGAGAGAGGGAAAGAGAGAGAGGGGAAGAGAGAGAGAGAGAGAGAGAGAGGGGAGAGAGAGAAAATGAGAAGAGAGAAAGTTGTGGAAGAGAGAGCATGAGATAGAGCTAAATTAGACAGAGCAGGAATGTGAAAGAGAGATAGAGAAAATGGGAGAAAGATTTTTCGGTGTTGCAAGAAATACCGGTAAGAGTCAGAGATCGAGCGTGGGGTTATGAAATGATGAATGGAAGAGCAAACATGGCATGCTGATCATTTCATCTGGTACTAATGGTCTTTATTGATTAGTTATATTATGGTTATTGATCCCCTGATTTCCTAGCAAAAACTGTTGAATGAAGCCCGATACTCCGCAAATCGACCCCGTGTTTGCCAAGGCATCACGTTATTCTACATAGGTTGACAAGCAGTCCATGCAAAGCTATCCCTCGATGAAAGAAGGAAAGAAAGAATGTCTCGGCTCAATGTAGCTCATTTGTGTTGCATTGTTCAAATATGTGTCCGGGACATATTTATTGTGCCGATGCTCATTTTAAAGGCGAAGTATATTGCGTGGACGATTGTCTGGTATTTGTCATCAATAAATGGATTTTCCAAATATAACCATTTGTAATTTCAATGAAGAGCGTTTAAGAATGTGTAATGAGAAGGGATTCATTAGGAAAAGAATATCCAGTCATGTCATACATCGTCTGTTTCAGAGGAAGAAGGGTGTAGAGTCTTTCTTAAAGGTACTATGTCCCATTTGCAGGCCACAAAATGGAAAAGGTTAAATACCATCAGCATTTGGAAGACAATAATTTAGAAGTTAACTCAAAATGAAAGGGCTTTAAAAAAATTGCTTTTTGTGGGAAAATAAGGACCATTAAGTTGTTGAATCGACTTTAGTGATTGGAATCCCTAAAGTAGTTGTCTGATATTCAGACCCTTGTACCGAATGGCTGTACGTTTTGTGCTGCACAAAGATTCAATCACTTTAATTTTGGCCATTACAAGAATTGGGTTATTGATGAAGACAAATGCTCATGTAAAATAGAAGTCAGTCAGGCACTCAATAGTATCTGACAGTGGAGTCTAGAAAGTAAACAGGTTTCCTTGCATTATTTGAATATTAGGACACTGCTATTGCCATTCGACTTTTCAGTGCCGAAGACGTTACCCTGCGTCAAAGCTTTTAATTCATTTTTTTGAGCAAACATTAAATTCCAAAACTCAAACACCAAAAGACAAAAGTACAAATGAGAGAGACAAATTGAATTATTTTACTTGAAGAGTGAGAGAGAGAAAGAGAGAGAGAGAGAGAGAGAGAGAGAGAGAGAAGCTAACATTAATTTTTGCTAGCCAGCAAGGCAAAATCACCCATTTGGGAGCAAGGATACGTCACTTTTGGACATTCAGACATGATCGCAATTTGCATTTAGATGCATTTATTTTGTTTTACTGCTGTTCATACCTACTGTTTTCACTCAAGTCGGAGCAAAGCATAGATGCAAGCACATCGGGATGATATATGTCATTGGTGCATTTATTTATCCTCTTTCTAATTGATCGTTATGAAAAAATGTGAAGGAATTCACCATTTGCTTAGCAAAAAATACATTTCAAGATTCCAAACTTGATCTGGCCTCATTTCCTGTTGCAGAGTGACACTAGCTGCTTTCTTCTTGCATACCACGAAGGTTGTAAATTTCATAACTTTTCTCTATTTCATGAAGAATCAGAATTATTTAAACAGGATAATGTACATGTCAATATACACCAATTCATCTTGGACAAAGCTAAATCCTTTCTGTACTTGTACATCTCACTTATAAATGCATTCTAATTAAATCATGATATACAGTATTTACAGGAGACTTCTACAAAAGAAATATATTTCTGTGAATTGGAAACTATTCATTTTGGCCATTCATCAACAGAGATAATGCGGATGGAAAATGCCATGAGAGAATCAGTATCAACTCCAAAACGCAAATAGATTGTCGCATCATAAATTACTTCCAATTTACAATGATTTATAGTTGTGTATTCATATCAGTATCATGTTTTGATGAAAACTATATTTTTAGTGGGTATGATAAAAACGGTGCTTATAAAGCGCTTACCACCAAAATCTCTAAGCGATGTACATGATTAAGTTTATTTGTGATGATAAACCTTGCCATATATCATTCATCATCACTGAATTAGAATTAAAATCTTTAATTTGTAATTGCCATTCCCAGCCTTTTCAACGTCCCCTTTCGTTTAAAATTGTTTATTGATAAATAAAAATGTTACTGCTAAGTACTATTACTATATATATTATTGTTATAAATACATTTTTTGTTTTTGATGTATCAGCAGTCTAATTAGTATTCTGTAAAATTATTATTATTATCATTATTAGTATCATACAGTTTTCATATTGCTTTATTAAATTTGCTTGTCCGAAGGGGAGAGTAGTATTAACACTGTGTGTGCGATCGCTATGATAGGGACTGATGGGTCAAACCGAAGTAGATGTGATGAGGTATGAAAGTGGTATGCGTGGTCGTTGAATGATGTATGGTGGCACTTCTCACCCTCTGATATATCTCTGTTAGCTGTGGGAGGAGGATGAAGAGATTTGGCCAGGTATTCTCACCTGTTACAGACTGTCCTATCCACTGTATCCGCTTGGCCTCAAGGTATAATGGGCAGTTGTTCACACTAAAGAAATCGAATTTGATTCAATTCAAATATTTATTTCATTTCCAACAGAAAGATAAACAAAGGTATTATATTTTTTTCATACTAACAAATTGGACTTGCATGAATGTTTTAGATTTTCATAGTGAATGAAGCATAAAATTGTGTTCATACTCTTTATCTGCTTTACCTATCAGAGGTGTATTAAAATCTTAGTTCCATTGAGTTATCAATGGTGGGATCACGATGCTTACAGTAGATTAGTGTGAAACACCCCTTCCCACTCTCGAGTACTTCTCCCTTCCATTTGTTCACATCATCCCCCCCCCCCCACACTTTTTTTTAACACATCTTTTTTTTCTTTTTTCCAACATCTAAATGCAGTAGATGTGCATGACATATATCCTGCATCTATGATCTATCCTTCACATACATCCGTAATTTAACACAACTTCACATTACTTCTACAGTTCGGCCATTTATACTATTACCATGGATACCAGCGTATGAATCTCCATGCTCTAACCCCTCTCCCTCCCCCTTCCTCCCCCTTCCTCCCCCCTCCCATCCACTCCTTCCTCTACCATATTGTCATCCTCCCCCTCTCTCCCTCTCTCCTATTGTTTTGATTTTTTTCTATTTCCACTTGCATTCTCATTTCCTCCTTCCCTCCCTCCCTCCCTCCCTCCCTCCCTCCCTCCCTCCCTCCCTCCCTGCCTCATCAACTTTCCTCCCACCCTTTACCTCCCAACTTCTTTCTCCAGCCCATGTCCCCATGCACCCTCAATCTTTACCTCCCTCTCAAGCCTCCCCCCCCCCCCATCCTAATTTCCATCCATGCCCCATCCTTCCCATTCTCCCCACCCTTCCCTCCCCCTCTCTCTCTCTCTCTCTCTCTCTCTCTCTCTCTCTCTCCACCTTCCCTCTACCTCGCCTTCTTAACCCCCCCCCCCTACCCAATCCAAGAGGACTAGATATGATGCACCTCCCTGGTATGATTGAAAGACATCATACATCTTTTTCAAACTTGATTAAGCTGCTAGGCTTGACGCTTTATCCCCACGGAGTCATTATCCTTCAGCTACAAATTCCATATCAGCTTTGAAGGAAAACATTAATGAACGTGGTTGCTAGTAACAAAAAAAACAAAAAAAATGATACTCCTAAATATGGGTCTGTTTTCACTAGCTCAAGCTTTCAAAACCAGCCTCATGTGTTATTTCCCCAATTAGCCTAATTATTATTGGCCCAAGCTAATTCGTCATGCAAAATAGCAGGCTAGTTTCCCTTCGCTCTTGGGATATCTAATAGCTTGAGATATTATCCCAAGCAAGTTATAGGGATTGCTCTTGAAGTAGTTGGCTAATTGACTGGCTAATTAGCGGATGAGGATACACTTAGATATAATGATTGCAAATATGTTTTTATACAAATCTAAGACATCATCAAGCCAGAGAGCCAGATAGGCAGTAACTCATCATTTTTCACAGAGTTAATGCCCTTCTGGCTTCCAATGGACATTTTCATGAACTTAAAAATGAAATTCATATTTTTCTCATGTCTTTATGTTTCTGATACATATAAGTTCAGATGTTTACAGTTTTCCTAAACTTAAAAATGAAATTCATATTTTTTCTCATGTCTTTTTATTTCTGATACACATATGTTCAGATGTTTATAGATTTCCTAATCTTAAAAATGAAATTCATATTTCTCTCATGTCTTTTTATTTTTGATACATACATGTTCAGAATTTTTTAGTTTTTCCTAAACTTAAAAATGAAATTCATATTTCTCTTGATGTCTTCTTATTTCTGATGCATTTGAGCTCAGAAGTTTATAGTTTTCCTAATCTTAAAAATGAAATTCATATTTCTCTTGATGTCTTCTTATTTCTGATGCATTTGAGCTCAGATGTTTATAGTTTTCCTAATCTTAAAAATGAAATTCATATTTCTCTTGATGTCTTCTTATTTCTGATGCATTTGAGCTCAGATGTTTATAGTTTTCCTAATCTTAAAAATGAAATTCATATTTCTCTTGATGTCTTCTTATTTCTGATGCATTTGAGCTCAGATGTTTATAGTTTTCCTAATCTTAAAAATGAAATTCATATTTCTCTCATGTCTTGTTATTTCTGATTCATATAAGTTGAGATGTCTATAGTTTTCCTAGACTTAAAAATGAAATTTATATTTTTCTCTTATGTCTTTTTATTTCTGATACATATAAGTTCAGATGTTTATAGATTTCCTAATCTTAAAAATGAAATTCATATTTCTCTCATGTCTTGTTATTTCTGATTCATATAAGTTTAGATGTTTATAGTTTTCCTAGACATAAAATGAAATCTACCTTTTTCTCTTATCTTTTTATTTCTGTTACATATAAGTTCAGATGTTTATAGTTTTCCTAAATTTAAAAATGAAATTCATATTTCTCTCATGTCATCTTATTTCTGATACATCATACATCTAAGTTCAGATGTTTATAGTTTTCCTAAACTTAAAAATGAATTTCATATTTCTCTCATGTCTTTTTATTTCTGATACATTATGAGCTCAGATGGTTGTAGTTAGTACTGTATTAGATCTTCATCAACATAAGCGCCATTCCTCAATCCCATAAATCACGAGGAGGTGAAACTCGTGTCAAACTTCTTCTCCCAGCTCTTTCTGGATTTCTTAAGGACATCTGTGAGTAATCAGACATCCAAAGAGCCCCATTATCCCTCCATTTCTTCATCATCATGACATCTAACTTGGCCATCTACTAGCTGACTGTAACTATCGTGAAAGCCTGGACCTATCAGGAGCTATGAAAAAATATGGACTTTATAGGCCCATTTACACATCCCAAACACCATTTTGAAATATCCTCAATTTTTCTGGACTTTCATTTACACAACTGGGGAAAACCCACAAAAAGCATGGTTGTGTTCATACTGAGTTTTTGTTTGCTACTCTGCATGCAAAGCAATTACTGAGGAAGCAATGGAACGTGGGAAAATCAACGATTTTTGCTTACAGTGTAAATGCAGCTATTGGGTAAATCTTACTTCAGCAGATCGATGTGTAGACAAATAAAATTGTGCTAATTTACATTGGTATAGATCTACACAACTACATTAGTTGATATCAAGTGTAATGCTTATTTTGCCTTGTACAGTTATCTCATGTTCTCTTCCTAATACAATTTAAAAAAATAAATCTTATATGATTGGGTCTGAGGAACGTAGATGGCCTGGTGGTTTATAATAAAAGAAACTGTAAGGTCCCAGGTTCAAAATCAAGCCATAGTTCAAGAGGCTACCCCCCCCCCCCTTAACTCTGGAGTTGTTGATCAACTGGTTGTTTCTCTGTATTGAGCATTTACAATACTTAAACAAATTATACCTATCAAATTATTTATTGTTTATTTGTTGATGTTGTTTTTATTCTTTTTTTTTAACAAAGGGATGCTTTTAACAAACATTTTAAAAAGTAAAGCCCCCAAGTTTTTGTAACATATCATGAAATGAAATAAAGGAGTATACTCTTATTTGATTGGTTCTTTGAATTGATAAAGACAGGCCTAAATATTGTCTACTCAATAAAGGCCTACTTGGTATCAACGGAATTCTGTTGTTAGTTAGATGCATGGGAATTCCATAAACACAACATTGATTATTGGAGAGGTGATAATGATTATGCAAACTTTGAAAACAAACGATAATAAATGATAGGAATTGGGCTGATTGAACGCCAAACAACCTATTTCGTTCAGGGATATGTTCCGCTGAGCCTTTATGTCTGGCCTCACCAAATCCCTCCGGCGTCCCCTCTCTTGGAGGAGAGTGTCAAAAGTATTTAAAAAATAAAAAATAAACTCCTCATAGCAGACAGATTTTTCTGTCGAGGCCGAAGGAAGTATTTGTGCGAAGTTGTGTCTGAGAATCGAGACTATTTCCCCTGCGGATGTTGTAAAATTCCCATGATGCAATTGGAGTAACCCCAGTGAGGACCTCGTTGATGCATTCCAGCAACAAACTCTGGCCTGTTAGAAAAACATTACCAATCCACGGTTGGTCAGCATTTTAAAAAAGGTTGTTCACACATCTTCCTACATTACGTGGTAGAAGTGTGTTAGCTGTGCATTACATGATGAGAGTTTATAACCTTCTAGCTCTGAACGGACCTTTTGTCACATTTAAAAGAAAATTTAGAGTATTTTGGAGAAACCACTGTTCATCTTTTTAGAATTAAAAGTGTCAAATATTGCCTTTGAGTAACTTGTAATTCAGACAATAACATTTAATGAAATTCTATTTGTGTTTCTACTCAAAGACCTCATTCCATTAGTACAGATTATACAGGTCACAAATCACATAAACTGCTCTGAAACCTGTGTTCTTTGCTGTTTATTTGCACTTTATCATTACAATACTTTATAAGTAGGTTATTCATTTCTATGCAATATTCTTTTTTATAATAATAATAATAATAATAACGTTTTATTTACCCAGGGTAGCCACTTCAGTTATGAAACTGTTCTTCTAGCGGGCCCTGCATAACATAATAGGTTATTACTACCCTTCTCCAATCCAATATGCTGAGCGCCTAGCTAGAAGGCAGAAGGTCCCATTGTTATAAGTCTTTGGTATGACTCGGCCGGGGTTTGAACCCACGACCTCATGTAAATTTTTGAAACATTATGAATAGCATTATACAATAATTTATACCAAAAACAAATTGAAACAAATCTATGACTTCTACTTTCCTTCTCTATAATATTAAGATAGATTTTAGATGAAATTTATCTAAATTGTTGATTTTAAAGCATGGTTCCATTTCTTAAAAAATGAAATACAGAACAAAACAAATTGATGGGGGGGGGGGGTCCAACATCTATTAAATCCCAGGCAGAGAAAAGAACATAGACTGAGCATGATTTTGGTTGAGTATGTAACATACCCAACACACAGATTCCATGCATACAATTTTATCTAAAAGCAGATTTTAGAGAAGTTTTGATGCGAAACGTAATTTCACAGAAAGATATAACAACTCCCCCCCCCCCAATAAAATAAAAAACGGGGGGGGGGGGGGGGGGGGGGGTGTCCAACGTCGACTTAACCCAGACAGAAGAAGAACATTGTCTGAGTGTGAGTTTGGTAGCCATGAAACATACCGGTACACACGCATTCTCCACACACATACACATTCACAATGGAAATGTGGTACATGAACCAGCGTGAAATGATAAACAAAACCCCCAGTCACCGGAGTGAGCCAGTAACCCCATTATATGCTGACAAAGCTCTGTTTAGACAGGAATCATACCAATGGGGCTGCTATAATTACCCCCTGAATTATCTCCAGTTGGTATACACAAGGGCGGAGCACTATTTAGTGGTATCAGGCACCGGAGCTCTATTAAGCCCCACAGTGGTAGGTAGGTGATGCTTTGACTGACAGTCTGGCATCGACCATTAGAGGGATAGGGGTGTTTTGGGGAATGTATTTAGTGAGGGATATCAGTTGATGGGATATGTTACAACTAACTTGGTCAAAATGAAGGTTTGAAGAAAAAAATGAAATGATAGTCATGAGTTTGTGACACAACAATCAGTATTGTTTATAGTTGTTGTCAAATTGTTATACTTAAGATTGCAAAGAGCATGTTTCATCAAATGTGGATCGAAGTTTTCACTTACCTAGCTACAAACATGACTTTTGAAATTTGACAAGACTAAGTTGAAACTTAGTAAACTGTAATTTTTTTTCCTTTTTTTCACTTTTTTTTTTCCTTTTTTTTTTCTTTTTTTTTCGACCCTCCGACAGGCCATTTTATTGAAAATCAATCTCTGAATAACATATTTGAATACATGTACAAATGAATATCATATAATACTTCAGAATAAGATATTCATAATGAATATCAACCATAATAAGCCCTTGCTGAAAGCGTAGCATATCGATAATAAAAATATGATAATAGTTTGAACATATTTGTGGCTTACACAAACAAAAACAAAAATATGATAATAATAATAATGTATATACAGAACATAATATTTTTTTAAACAAAAAAAACAATGCAACATCATGACCGAAAATTATTTGGGAAATTCAGTAAAATTATACAAAATTGTTTATTTATTTATTTATTGTGGTATAAAAAAAAATTTGTATGGTAGCCTTTTGGCTGAACTGAGTGCAATTTACATAAGTAATAACACAAGGATACTGCACAAAATACAATAATATTTCATAGTCATTAAAAATAGTACATTCATAAAAATCAATTATAGGTACGGGTACACCTTAGATCGAAGAATATTGTTCGTGGGATAACGGAAGTGGGTAATGGATGTGGAAAAATCAAATCAAAATCCTCTCAAAATATATCCATTTTTTATCGAATTTGTCAGTTTGAATTTAAATTTAAATACTAACCTGCCTCTCATTTATGTACCGTAACTATTCCTGATATATTCTTTTATTGTCTGGATGGAGGGTATAGATTTTTGTATTTGAGAAAAATATAATTGTTGTTCAGTCCAAATTATTGTACAGTTTAAAGCATCATTTTGTTTCTCAATGAAACCTAACAAAACATGTATTAAAGACAGTTTTATTCTATATTACTATCTTTAACCAGTCAGTCAAATGACTCCAAATCAATTTGGCCATGTTATACAAGAATAAAAATAAGTGCACCACATCTTCTTCTCTTCCAAAAAGGGAACAGTTCTTATTTAGATTTATTTTAATTTTCACAAGATCTTTATGCAAATATAGTATCCTATTTAAAAGTCTATACTTATTGCTATTCACTTATGGTTACTCAGTTGGCTACATTTCGTTCATTATTTCTCGTTTGTTATCTACAACCCAAAATTAATTGAAGTATTAAAAGTAATAAAAAGACAGTCAGACAGTCAGGTAAAACAAATATTCTAATGAATCTCTTACTAGTAGTCAATCGTAATAAGGGTCAATTTGAAATTGAGGATGCATGCCCAGATGTTGTATCGCAATTAAGCACCTCTCCAATGAAAATAACCATAATCGTTTTCAGAATATCATCATACAAGAAAAGTAAATATAAAAGCACCTTTCAATGATAGTTGAATATCCAGACAATTCAATAGTCACTAACATTATCAGAACACAACTTTTTAAAGCTATTTAAAAAGCGGTGTCAATATTATCCTGGATATTATCCTGTCAATATTATCCTGGAGGAAATTTTATTATCTTAACAGAATTTAAAAGTTGCAAAATATTAATACCTATTTTGAGAAATATATTGGTGCGGCACTGAGAGTAATTTTAATAGTTTCATACTATTATTTAAATGTAATGTTAACTGTTATTGTATAATTGTTTTAAATGGGGGCACGCTACACGAGTCCTATCTCGCACCCCGGGGCAACGTGTCTCACATGGCCGGTTGTAGCAACTACTCCGAAGATCAAGTTACATTAATCTTGATCTAAGGAGACACGAACGAACGAACTGAGAAAGACAACTTTTATGTTGATGAATGTCATCATTATTTATCACATTTTATTCCATTTTATTCCATAAAGGTTATGGTATTAATAGTGGTTCATCCTTCTCCTTCTCTAATATTAATGATTTCATTAACCTTATTATGAGTCCAAACCCTACTATTAAATTGTTGTATCCCTTTAATTTCCCCTAACCCTTGAGGGACTACTCACCCACCCTCAATATAAGAAGATGTCTTCCTCCCATGTTCGAATGCCCTAGACACCCCTATTAGAATAATGGATGAGTCTGCGGGGCTGGTAACAGGCAGCTGCCAGTCACTGTGATAACCCTGCAGAAATCTGTTCAGTAGGGGATTAACTCACATTCCCTACATCATGAAGCCAGAGTATGCCATTTGATCTCAGCTTGCCCCACTCCCTAGTCTGCATTTTCATACCCTAATCTAACAAATAAAACACCAATTGAAAATAATTTTCTAATTTGTTGGTTGCATTGAAGGCTATTTTGTTCCTCCATTATTTATTAGGTCAGAGAGTTATTTCATTCATCATTCATGAGATTTATCTAAAAAAATCATAGATATTTTATAATTCTACCATTCATCAACAAAAAATAATAGCAAAGAGTTTGTGACTAACACAAATGATAACAGCCTTGAGATGAATGGAAAGTGCTGAATATGTTTGCATGTGTAGACTAGGAATTAAGAAGATTTACATAGTCTTCCCATTCAGCCCTAAATTGGTCTGCATTTTGATACCTGTTCTGTCTGTATTTGTGTGTACCAGTACATGAATGTAGCCTTCTCTTTCAATATTGTGCACAAAAGGATTGGTGAATTTGAATTATTATTTTTTTTCTCGTTCAAATTGGATTGCTGCCAGTGCATCTACTGTGATTTTAATGTCATTGACAAAAAGAACGCATATGACAATTTTTTTTTTAATGTCATGTTCGGCATCCTTTTTTTTTTTCAATGAATAGATACATGAAAAACATACTGCTATAATTATCAATTACTGATTTAAAACAACATTTTAAAAAATGCTGCTGGCCATCTCGAAAAATAGCCTGACTGTCAGGGAAAATGTACCGAGCGGCCATTTTGGAAAAGAAAAAAAAAGGGCCTCCTCCTTCCTATTTTTCAAAATAGCAGAACACTAAACATATTTTTCTTTTTAATGGCCTATTGTAATATGAGTTTATGTGAGACATTGATGTAAGCTAAAATAGATGATCAGAATGATTATTATAAGAAAAAAATTCATCGATTAAACTTTTAGGGAGCATTACCAAAAAAGTAATGTGATGACACAGATTCTTAAAAAAAAGTGAAGATCTTTATTTGTAGTGTTGAGCGTCATGCCTAAATTATTTCTTTGCTTGAATGAATGAATCAAGAATGACTAATAATTTAGAAGCCTCAAGTTCAAATTTAGCAGCATTTTATGCTAAATCACTCAATTCTATACAAAAGAAATGACCCTCTTTTGTAGATCACATTCACACAAATCACTGAATATCATCATATGGCAATGCAATCTCACAGGTGGCTCTGGAAGTCTTGTGAAAGAAACCATCAAATCCACAAGTTTAAGATGATTATACCTGGTGCAGCAGTTTGACAAAGAGAAATATGGTTAAAAACTGGGTCACTTTTATACCACAACCTCAAACCTCAGACGGGGTCAAAGATATACCGGTAGTCTATACTCTGGTAGTTCAAATGAATTTTGAATTAAATTTGAGGAATAAACTATAGCCTCGTATTTGTTTTAATTGTATCAAAGGACACATGTTCAAGATATATGTTTTGTAGGTGAATGAATGCAGGTGACCGAATGCAGCATTGAACAATATACCCTCAATTTGGAGTTACTCTTGTTTATTTACACAAAATTTCATGAGAAATCAATGATAATGATAGAATATCAGATCGTCTTGCAAATGTATCTCTTATGTTCTAACATTTTGATAGGATGTTGTATTAGTATATAATTCTGCTCAGATAAGAAGGTCCTTTTTTTTTAGAGGAAAAGGGGTGATCTGATGAAAAGAAATCCAAGAAAGAGAGAGAGAGAGAGAGTGAGTGAGAGCATGAATTAGGTTCATGGTGAGAGAGAGAGGTTTTTTTTAAATATGAAAATTGAGAATGCACAGACCACATAACACGGAAACAAATAAATCTGGAATTTGCTTTCAAAACTGAGGGAAATATGAAAGAACTTCTGAAATACTTAATAGGTGGGCCCCAGATTTCTCTTTTCCATTTTCCTTCCCCTATTCCCCTGTATTAATTGTCCTGGATGAAGTCATTGTTATTTTACACTGCATTCACAAGCCATCTAAATGGAGGTTTTGATGGAACGTTTAATGCTCAATAATAGGACGTTGCTCCCACCAAGATTCAGAGGAACTTTAAAAAAAAATCAAATACCAAGATGTAATAAGACATACATGGGTATCTTGTAGTAGTATTGCTGATATTGTCACATATATACACAAACTGTTCTGTGGTACCCTTTATTCTGTTCATATGAAGAAAATACAATCTATTGTATGTGAAATACGTTTTCCATTGTTATAAAAATGTGTCTTTGACCAGTTACCCCCATTTTGCGTCCTTTTCCCTTCCCTTCTTTCTTTATCTCGTCTTCGTCTTCTTTTTTTCTTCTTGTTCTTCTTGTACTGCTTCTTCTTCTTGAACTGCTTCTTCTTTTTTTCTTCTTCTTCTTTTTCAATTTCTTCTTCCTTCTCTCTCTCTCTCTCTCTCTCTCTCTTTCTCTCTCTCTCTCTCTCTCTTTCTCTTTCTCTATCTCCTCCCTCTCTCTCTCTCGTGTTTTGGAAAACTTTTCTCCTTTTATTTCTCAATCTGTGTCTCCTCCTCTGTCTCTTATTGTCTTGTACATATATCATGTTTTGTCACCTCTCCATCTATGCAATATCTTTCTAAATTACATACACTGTTAAAAATTTCACTGTAGAAATTACAGTAAATTACTGGCAACTTTGTTGCACAGTAAATTACTGTAACTTTGACATTACAGTAACTTCCTGTAAGTTTTTCAACAGTAACTTGCTGTAAGACATTAAAATACTGTAAGCTTACTGTAAAGAAATTTTCATGTATAAGGTTACAGTATTTATTGTAAGTTCTTCTTACAGTTAATTAATGTAATTTTATTCACAGTAATTTAAATGTATTTACAGTTATGTACTGTAAGTTTTTCTCTACAGTAAATTAATGTTATTTCTCTCATTTACATTAAGTTAATGTAATAAGTACAGCTTTTCTACTGTGACTTTAGCAGTATCATCCTGTTAATTTTGTATCTATTTCTCTCATTTACATTAAGTTAATGTTATAAGTACAGCTTTTCTACTGTGACTTTAGCAGTATCATCCTGTTAATTTTGTATCTATTTCTCTCATTTACATTAAGTTAATGTAATAAGTACAGTATTCTACTGTGACATTAGCAGTATCATCCTGTTATTTTGTTATCTATTTCTCTCATTTACATTAAGTTAATGTATTAAGTACAGTATTCTACTGTGACATTAGCAGTATCATCCTGTTATTTTTTTAAATCTATTTCTCTCATTTACATTAAGTTAATGTAATAAGTACAGTATTCTAACTTGACATTAGCAGCATCATCCTGTTAATTTGAGGAAAAAACAAGCTTTCTGAACACAAAAATCATTATTAAAGTCTTTATTGGGTAATCAACGCTCCATAAAACAAGTTTCTCAAATAGTGTAACATTATGAAAGTGCTTGCAAAGAAACTATCAAGTAAAACATTAAAACAAGTAAAACCACTAAAAACTGCAAAAGTTCAAGTACTCAAGAATCTACAGACCCATAGTCATCCTTCCAGTATCTCAAAAATTCTTGAAAAAATTGTTTAGATTATACTAATTCTGAAATACACATAACTTGCTTAATCCCAACCAATATGGCTTTAAAAAAAATCATTCACCCGACCTAGCATTAATTTAATTATACGACAGAATAACACATGCAATTGTGCAGACATAGCGGCTTTAAGGCATTGATATGCTAAATCACAACGTATGGCTTAGGGGCACTGCACTTTCTTGGGTCAAAAATTATTTGTCGAACAGACAACAATATGTTCACTTTAAAATTCTGAATTGTAAAAAACTATTGTAAAGAATTATCTTCAATTGTAAACAAGACATATTTTATACACTTTTATCTTCCTTTAAAGCCACTATTAAACGACAACTACTATCAGAATACAATCAATGAAAAGTCTCCATATACCTGGCAGAATCAAGGAAAACTCTCTATACCTGGTAGAATCTCTCCAAAAGACATTACTCACTTTATTTTTGTTTAATTTATCTTTTGAACTAATACCCCATTTAATTTGAGTTGCTCTGTTATATTAAACTTGTAATCTTTAATACGTGTTTCATATTCTTCTGTATTTTTGTCTCATTTACATGCCAATTCTGCACAGAAACTTGTTTCAACTTCATGAGCTGTCATTCAATTGATTGATTGATTGATTTATTGACGGTAAAAGCCCTATTCAGCTACTCGGCTGGTTTACAAAGGGGCTGTGCAAAATAACAAAAACCGTAAAACATACTTGACAATAAGAAAATATACATGATATACAGAAATTAATGAAATAGAATTACCAATGTGCACAATGAACAAAGAAAATAGAAAATATGATCAATTTGTGTACATGTAAAATGAAAACATAAAATTATGAAATTCGTTTAGCTACAATATTTGTATTTGTACAGTTGGGGAAACATAATCAAAAACTGCTTTAAAATGTGATTTTCTTGTAGACTCTGATCGAAATTCTTTACAATTTGAAGCACTGAACAAATCCTCAGATTTAAATAAAGTTAAAACGTTGGTAACCTCATCATCGGTAATTCCTATTCCTTCAAGTTTCTTTTTTAATTTTGGTATCAAATTTTGTTGGCTTAATGCATGAATATCCTGAACTGTGTCAATTATTTCCTGAATTGTAGAGTTGGGCAGTAGTAATTTTGCCTCCAACTTCAGATAAAACAAGGATAAGCTGTGTTTGAATGAGTCAGCGGATACATCTACTTCATCATCTGTCACACTTTCCTCGTCTGCAGTCTTCCAGGAAACTCCTGATTATTTTCTTGGGCGGATTCAGTTAACACAGTACCAGTTTCACTTGAAGTTGAGTCTAACTGAATCTGGTCTAACTTATTGTGAACTCTTGATATATGTGACGCAAAAGACGACCTCACTGAAAAACGTTTTTTGCAATTGGCAAAAGGACAGCGTATTTCAACTCCGTGTTTGATATGAACTCTAAGATGAGAAAGTATGTCATGGATTTCCTCACATTTTACAGCACAGAGTGGACAATTCCAGGTAGAAACGCAGAAAAACTGGGCATCTTTTTTTCTTGAAAATGGTTGATGATCCCTATGCACATGGGTTTTGAAGGATGAATAATTTCTGAATGTTCGATTGCAGCCAGGAACACCACACGGGAAATCGAAATTCACCACATTTCTATGGACTGAAAAGTGTTCAGAAAACCGCTTCAATGATCCAGAAGAATGATTACATAGCTTACAAACGTACATGGGTATATGATGTCCATGTAGAGCATCCGTCTGATTAGTGTTTCAGCATGCACACTGTGTGACTTCAGCAGTAATCCATGGCATACTGCAAGAAAGAAGAGCGGAAAACAATACCTTTAATATGCATACGTACACATAACTTTTTATGTACAGCATTGACAGATTAAAAGTTATTTAAATGATAAATGAATAATAAAAAAAAAGATAAAGGACAAAAAATACAAAAGAAAATCGAAAGAAAAACATAAATTCATCAAATATAACCAGTTGTCACGAGCCTCCTGATGATGACTGTATGCGAAACCTTCAGCAAAAAAACATTTGATTTCACGGCTATGAATGTTACTACATAAGTGAAATTAACATTCATTTGCGGTAAATGAAACTACAATAGATTTCTGTAAAACAAATTTACAATCCTTAAAGACAAAAATTACTGTAATTTACTGTTAGTATTTGAAGAACCTACGGTAACAGCAATTTACTCTAAGAAATGCAGTGATTTACTGTAGGAAAGTTTACAGGCAGATACTTTGAGTAAAAATTGATGGTAACTTACTGTAGATATAACCTACAGTTACTGTAAATTAAAATTACAGTGAATTACAGTAGACAAGTACTCAAAATTAATATGAAATAAAATTACTGTAATTTACTGTAAACTAGCAGTAAGTTACTGTAAATTACAGTAATTTTACAGTAACTTACTGCCAGTTACGGAATGGCCTATTTGGTTGCTATGACAACGCTGCGACCTTCAAAAAAGTAAATTACAGTAATTTTACAGTAAATTACAGTAATTTTAAAGTAACTTACTGTAAATTACTAAGTAACAGTAAAATACTAAGTAATTTTACAGTAACTTACTGTAATTTTATTTCATATTTTAACTTTTAAGTAAAATTACACTATGCAGCAGGATTGCCAGTACTTTGCTGTAATTTCTTCAGTAACGTGCTGTAGACTACACTACATGAGCTTAGACTTGTGCGTATTCAACTGATCACGCAGTGTGCTCATGATGGACTGATGCTGTAGTCGATCGTAGTGTGTGCGGTGTCCTATAAGTTATAAGTCTTGATGGTCTTGACGTTAGACATTTCCAATTTAACGTGAGCATGCATATCCATGTGCAATGGCATCGCATTGACAGTGACACTGTACGCTGGTACTGCAGTACAGTGTCATGTGCTGCACTAACACTACCGACTCTGTCCCACACACCACAGCACAGCACGTACAGTACACATATACCGTAGACGGAACAATTACAAACACAATCCCTATACTTTCCACAGTCTGACAATTCTTCACTTCAGCGGGATACAAATCAAATCATGACTCTGATAATTGGCAATCTGTAACTTACCTCGGATCCCCTTGGAATTGACTTATTGGTCATCAATATCCCAGCTCGAGGATCAGGACCAGGAACAGAACAGATTCAGATTCGTTGCTCAGGATCAGGCCGGCCAGCTCAGCTATATATCTCAGCTCAAATCTTTGCAGAAAATTAAAAATGGCGGCGCGGCGTGGCGGGCTAGCGCGGGAGCCAATCACGTGCAACGCATACGCGCATATGCAGCCGATCCGCCTAATGCGCATGTGCGCTGTATCCCACAATGCTTTTTGCACGCTCCTTTACACTAGCTTACTGTAGATATTTGTTCCCATGCTCTACGACACTGATGTTTACAGCAATATACTGTACAGCAACGTACTTATACAGTTAATTATCGTAAAATCGTTATTACAACATATTACTGTTGTAAATCACAGTATTTTACTGCATGAGTTACAGCAAATTTTTACAGTGTACAGTATGATGTTGTGAATCTCTATAATTTGATTATTATGATCATACAACTTCTTTCAAACTTCTGAGTTCAAGTCATAGTATACTGCCCATTCGTACACTTCAGCTCTCCTTCTCACTCTCTTCTTCTCCCGCATCGCTTTTGACCCTCAATTTCTGAGAAGTTCCAGAGGTCATATACTCTTGGGGTCACTCTGTGGTAATGGCTTTGACAGAGATGGATTTTCATGCCAAGTTTCTCTCGCTCACTCTCGCCTTGCTCTCTCCTTCCTCCACTGTCTTCTCTCTCACTCTCTATCTATCTCTCTATCTCTCTTTGTCATTTTGTCTCACTCTTTCTCTCTCTCTCCCTCTCTATCTATTTCTCTATCTCTCTTTGTCATTTTGTCTCGCTCTTTCTCCCCTCTCTATCTATCCTTTCCACCACTGTATCTCTATCTCTCACCCCCTCTCCCCCCCCCCCCACTCTCTCCTCTATCCATCTCTCTCTCTCCTCTCTATCGCCCACCCTTCTTCTTTGTCTCTCTATTCATGATATTTGTCTATCTCTCTCACTCCTTCTGTCCTCCCTCATTCCATCCTCCCTCATGCATTCCCCTCCATTTCTCAAACTTTATCTACCCCCTCCCAGGCTCCCACCACCTCTCTCTCTCTCTTTCTCTAACTCTCATATTCTTCCCAGTTCTGTTTCCCTCCTATATACCTCAACATCCAACATCCCTAGACCTCTCTCATTCTCTTTATATTTTGTCTCTCTCTCTCTCTCCATCTTGCTCCCCATCTTTTTCTGAAGTTCTCTTTCCCTCTCCCCTGTAGCCCCCCCCCCCCACCCCCACCTTTCTCTTTCTCTCTCTCTCTCTCTCTCTTACATTTGATATAACATTGACTACCTATGAATGTCTTCCATTGCAATGAGTCATTGCCAAGAATTTGACCAAGTGAAAGGTCAAAAGTGAAAGGTCAAAATCTGGTCATACTATCACTCTTGGTAGAATGTATTCATCCTTGTAAAGAGGCTTTCTTATGAAAGGTCCCCTACAAAGTCAAATTTTGTAGCTATGTGTAAAAGACTGTGAAATATTTCATAAGAAGTGTTAGATATAGGATTATGCTTACAATAAAATAAGTGAACTTGATCTTGAACTTGAATTGGTTCAACACTTGCTTTGGTATGGTAAGAATTAGGGTTACAACTTTGTTTTCACTTTGCTCAGGTTAGGTACTTAGTTGGCGTTAGGGTTAGGACTAATGATGGCTTAAAGTCACCACAGACGCAAGCAACCATCACTAATGCTCAAAATCAATAGAAGTCAATTGGGGGATGCCACATTACATTTTTTTTGTAATCAGAAAAAGGAAAGTGGTCAAGTAAGTGAAAATAGCAGAGGTCGCTGTACATTGCATCCCAATTAAAATACTTCTGGTGTGATTTGGGAGCGCAAATGGCAGTAAATGCCCCAATGGTGGGTACAACCAAGGTACAAATCTAACCACAAAACAAGCTTTTTCCCAGTAACAGGTGGCACAAAAGTGGAATTCTCACCAGACTTTTCACATGGCCAGCTAAAAATAGACTTTATGAGATTTAATTGGAACCACACCAGACTACCATTGGGGTTCAATGTTGACCATCGAGGTTTTGTACTTTTTAAATTTGAATCCCTGCCTTCTCTGAAATGTCTATTCTACCATGGTTTACTGATGTCAGGGCGGGGGGGGGGGGGGGGGCTAAATTAACAGGCAAATATATAGGTTGCTTTTGTTAAAGAATATGGTGAGGGTGGACTTAGCAATGAAATTAAATGAAAGGTGTAAAGGATATTAAATTTTGTAGCCACTTTCTATTTGCAATTCACTTTAAAAAATGTAGGTGTAAGGATATTAAACAGTTTTTTAAAACTTTCTACTTGCAACTCAAAACAATATATTATGCAGTTTTGGGGGCTCAAAGAGGGGTTAAAATATTAAATTTTGGATATGATCGAGATTATAATATTGCATGTGGCTGGCAGTTTGCAAGGAGGTCTATGGTATAGACTGATAGACTGAAATGAATGCTTCAGAATTATTGTACGCAGGCAACATTTTCAACTTTTTCATATTGTGTACAGGAGAATTTTTCCAAGCCATCATAGGGTTACAGATTTGGGCAGAAATTTGAGATGCATATCAATGTATTCGGGGGATGGTCCTGAATGTATAATTGTATTTTGTTGCAATATTGAAGTATAATTCGAAATAAAAAGCTTTGTTTTGTTATAGAGTCTAAGACTATTCATTTATGTCTTTGTATTAAAAAATTATAATAATGAAAAAAGGCTTATAAAATGAAAAGTGATATACAAAATATCAAAATTCCTTTTGTTAAGATATGAATTTAAGATAAAAATATTCACGTCTCTGTAATGTAACTAAATATGCTTTAGGTGACATTTATTCTCTTGCTTGTTCCTATGTATTGGCAATATCTGTGTTTTTTTAACTTTCTGTTTGAGGGAGACACAGCAAAAAATAAATGGGTAGTCATATAAACTGATTAAGTATGAATGAAACCACAAGGAAATGAATTGTGGAAGAACCTTTCTACCTACTTTTCAAATATAAGACGGCCCAGTTTATGAGACAAGTCTGACAAATATTAAGGTAGTTATTAATTATTACATCTATCAACATTGTTTATGATGTGGGTAATTGAATTTAGTAAAATTTATCTACAAAAATACTTGAGCCAGAGCTGTGTCTGACCCACAAAATTTCTCTCATTTGGGAATCATAATTGTGATAGCGACGATGCCGAAATTGACCCATACCGGATTAGAAATAGTGTTTTTGTTGTGAAAATGCTACTGAAAATGAAGAAAAGGGAAAATCTGGAACAAGTTGTGTTCCCCAGATGGCCTCCATTCTACTTTTGAGGTTAGATTTAATTGGTGGAGTAGTGCTGTAGTTAGGGGTAGTCTCAGGGATGGCACCATCAATCATGGGAGGGGTGTCCTGTAGTATCAGAGGATGACATATATTTTATGGAGCTGACAAATTGATGCTTTAAATCTGGAAGCAGAGAGGAATGCCGGGTGATTTATAGGAATTACTTCCTGGTTTGGCAATTGGCGCAATCTAAAGGAGATTAGTAGTTTTTATGTGCCCTGTAATAACAGGGAATAGATGTTTCATTCCACAGTAATTGATTGGTTGTAAAAGGTGGGCTACTAACCATGGATGGACTCCCAGCTGTCATGATGATCGCAGTGATCATTGTAAAGACGTTTGTTATTTCTGGTAAATGAAAAATATATTTAAATGATACTACTTGAACCACAGAGCTGGAATTACAACAAGTTTTTTGTACAACTAGAATGTTTTTCATACAAAGAACACAACACTGAATTTTGCAATTTACAACAAATGGCTGTTGTTCACCATTCTTGTAAGTTAAATGGCACGAACAAGTTTCAGATTTTACAAACTTGATATACAAATTGAAGAATGAGATGACCTGTTCATTTTGCTGTAGAAAAAAAAATCATATCTCCAACCTTTACTCAGTGGCATTACTTGTACTTTGAGAAATATGATAGGAATCAGATATTAATTGTTGCCCCTAAGATTTTGGACAGGTTTTGCATCATTTTAATTCAAACGTGTGAAGATAAATTTAAGCCATTGGCAGGTATTGTATTTACAAGCGTCTACATATATATCTTTAGGATATGAGAAGGATCAAAAGTATTCTAAGGTATTTAGCAAATTGTCCCTAAAGTGGAAAAACTTGCTAATCTATGATTCAGAGGGTCTGTCACTTTGGTTACAAAGCTTGTCTTGACCAATACGAGTTTATACTTATTGCGCACGTCTGCCCCCACCATTTCCACGTTCCGATGGGAATCGTATTACAATTGTGTTTAATAAATCTGATTCTCGTGTGGGTTGGTTGTCTCAGCGGTAGAAAGCTCTTGGCGATATCGATGTCATTGCGTTGGTTCCAGCTCAGATTTCTGATTCGCCCCCTGGAGAAAGCATGGGTCCCAATCCTTGTCATATTATTCTTTTCGGGTTTTGATTTGAGAAAACCATCTCTAAAACTGCCCTCTAGAAACAATCATTGCGGATGAGTTTACTGGTGACCCTTTCTCAAGCCTTTATGCTCTCTCCGTCTCAGTCCCTCTCTCTCGGATCAGTGTGATAATTAATTGCTTCATATATTACCAGTCTCAAATCTCCACGAGAGAGGATGAAATAATTGCGTAGAAGCTTTTTGTTTCTATCCATTTTCAAATTAAATGAGCAAAAAGTATGTCAAAACTGCCCCCAAGATATTATATGACACTAATCTTTGATGAGATTAGTTTCTCTTGCCAATGTAAATGGATCTTTATTGTGTTGTGGATTTATGTTTATCTTGTGTTAATCAATATGGGATTCGGTAAAGATATATTCCCTCATTATTAATATATTGCACCTTGTCATCCTTTTTAATCCTAATCTAATTCTACTCAACAAATTTATTTAAAATACTTATAACTTGAATTAAACCAACCACTTTGATATTTCCTATTATTTTGTTGCTCTTTATTTCAGATGGGGGTCTATCCGTGATTGAAACTATTAAAAAAAAGAAAATTAAAAAAGTATATTTAGACCAACTATAGGAACTATGTGTAGTTCCAACATTCAATCAGGAAAATAGAGATATTAATATTTCTGCCCTGATGTGGTTGGCTTTGCCTAAATCTATCATTTAGATTCTCATGGTCTTAAAGTAAATTACACTTTCCTTTAATTTCACTTGTTTGTCTTGGGATTTTTGTCTAAGGATTCTGTATTCTAGAAATGAAACACAGTGTGAAAAGTTATAGATGTAGAAGAAAAGAAGAAAAAGAATATATCAATAGAAGAAATAGAACAAGCAAATTTTACATTAATCTCCTGATGTACTTTTGTTTTGATGGAATATAAGATTATAGCAGGAATCATTTTCAAAGTTAATGTTCAAGTTATTTTCTAAATGATTTTAATTTTTAAGGTTAGACTTTGTATTGTTTTCACATTGAACAAGGCTCTGAAATATTTGCAAGAGAGATCATGATATTTTTACAGATATCAATAGATATTAAAAGTTGCAAATGAACAAGTGCTTTTATACTTATTATAGGGAATATGACCATGGCTATCCAGAATAAATGCAAGTTGGAACATGGCTTTTATATTCCCCCTGGTGCATGCCAGGAACCCCTCTAGCAATGGACCTAATTCAAGCCCAGGAATGACCTCTGAATGACCTTGAAAATATCAGCTTACAGAATAAACACGACTGTCCTGGCAAAAAAAATATTCATTTCTCAGCAGCTTCTGGATATTTTCAAGATTAACTTCACAACTAAGAGTAACCTGGAGACTATAGGTTAAAGGAACTACGTATATTATTTAACTTTGGAATATACTTGTTGAAATAATAGTCCGAATGTGATTTGTAGCAAAATTATATGGATTGTGACAATAGGTATAGAATTCCTGTTGTAAAAAAATAGAAAAAAGACAAACACGCAAATAAACGAAATGTCATTCAACACACACAAAAAATAAAATCCTCATGATCAACACATATACTGTTACTCATGTATGCATACAAATTAGTCCTGGGGGTGTTTTACAAAACTTGTCATCAGTGACAAATGACAGTTTTTGTTATAAGCTACTGAAATCCTTGCTTCTGATTGGTTATCAGCAGATTTGACACTTATTTTCATAAGTTGTCATTGAAAAAAGGCTTTGTGAAACACTCCCAGGTTCAAACCTCAACAAAGTGATTTACATAATGATTTATGGAGCACCTAATTAAAGTTAACCTCTCCATTCTCTTAACATTATTCAAATTTTTTAACTATTAAAATGAACTACAAAAAAAGGATGTCGTTATAAGATAATTTTTTCATTTTCATTTCAATAAATCAATTCGTTAGAAGATTACAATAAATTGCTCAGAATTATTAAATTTAGAAATTGGGTGTTCCATAAAAATTGGACTAATTAAAGGAGCTTTAACTTCTGTCTTTACGAACATAGCTACGTAACTCTAATATGATTTAATATCCATGGCAGTAGGTCTATGGTTGATCACAACTTTAATCATCACCTCAGCGCCTGACGAAACAGTTCACTATAAACATTTTCCCTTGGATCGAAAAACATATTAGTGCCCTCTAGGGAAAGTCAGTGGAGGGCTGTGCATGGTGCAATGCATTTCAATTTGGGGGAAAGGTGTTACAAAAAGTGAGGTTATTATATATCTTTTTTCTTCTCAGTATTTACACAAATATATATATCAACCCATTTAAAGTGCTATTGACAGTAAGATTAGTGGGTTTAATATTTCCAAAAGGTAATTTTTTTAAATATTAGCCATTTAAAGTGCTATTGACAGTAGGATTATTAAGTTTATTATTTCCAAAAAGTAAAATAATTGTAACATTGGCCATTTAAAGTGCTATTGTCAGTAAGATATCCCTGAAAAATGTACTAAATTTAAAAAAAGAAAGAAATAAATAGCTGGAGAAATATTAGGAGGGTTCTCACCTCATTTTCTGTGTAGGTTTGCAAAACAAACATATTAGAACAAAGTAGGCCTGGTCTAATGACGGTGGAATTATCTAAGTGATGGTTATTTTCCTCTTTTAACTTTCTCATACAATCCGAAACATTTCAGAAAATAATACATCATTCAATCATAGGAATATAACAAGGTTCAATAATAAATGGTTATTTTCCTGGTCTAAAGAGTGCGTTGTAACAAGTTTTTACTCTATTTGATGTTGGTAAAGCTAATTAGTCAAACTCTAAATTATTTGTTTGTTAGTTTGTTTTACCTGACTGCCAATAAAGCATGTGTATGCTTGTAAGAAATTACTCTGCTGGGAGCCAGGCCCTGTTTCATAAAACTTGTTATCAATAACAAGTTATAATAACTGTTATAAGCTACTGAAATCATGGCATTTGATTGGCTGAGAGCAAATTTGTCATCGATATTTAGCATTTGCTATTGAAAACAGGTTTTATGAAACAGGGTCCTGAATGGTATTAGCTCCATGTAAAAATTGTATATGTGTTTGTGTTAATTTAATGCCCTTCTCGCTTTCACAAAATGAATTATTCAATCTGGGACCCTGAACCTTGCGCCTCCTTTCCGCCCCTCTCCTCTCCCAGACCCGTCGGGGCGATATGAAGAGCTTTGATGGATCCGAGATAATTTCATGTAGCATAATTCAACAATTGATTCCAATCTTCTTAGATCCAGGTCCTTTTCTGGCGGGGAGACACGTCTTTATCCGCATAATTTGAGCAAATTACCGTGACAGTATTTTGCACTTTTGACTGGTATGTCAAGTTCAAGACTAGGAATTTTAGCTGGGTAATGGGCGATTGAGAGGAGCCATGGGGATCTCATAAACCCCCTATAAATAGCTAGATTGATATAATAAAAACAGTTATCCATGCAGGTTCTCTGATCTACCTATGAAAATTCAGCAATTCCCTGTGGCAGTCCAGAGTGGGTCATTGCTTGATCTACTGTAAGACTCCTTACCTAGTACATTCACACTCCTGTGAGCTGTATAGGTACATCTTACAGTAAGTAGGGTAAGTATCACGTAGATTAGATTGATGTGACTTGAATGTCATTGCTAATTTATGGAAAATGGATATTTACTTCTTCAAGACCAGAAAGCATTGTAGATCCTGCATGGTATTACCGAGAAAAAACTTTCCTTTTTTTAAAGTTTTCTTTGATTTTAGTTGATAAGAAGCAATTCATCCCTATTTTTATGAAGTGACGGTAGTGAATTAAAATCGCATACAATTTTCGTGCCGATTTTCTTCACTACCGTCACTTCAGGAAAATAGGAACGAATTTACCTGCAATTCAATTCAATTGAAGGAGGTGCGATGGCTCAGTGGTCTTGTAACCGGGAGATCCCAGGTTCAAAAGTAAGGCAATGCGCATAGTCCCTTTAGCTTAGGTGTAAGGCATTATTCCTCATTACCAAGTCCCTCGAAGAGGACTTAAAGCAGTTGATTCCTTGGTTTTTACAGACAAGCATACACATGCTTTCCTACCAGTCAGGTAAAACAAACAGACCATAATTTAACCATTCAACCACGCTGAAGAAAATTGTGATACTTCTAAAGTTTTTTAGTGGCATGGTAATAAACACATATAATTAATGTAAATTTCATGTTTTCATCAAAATTATCATTTAGTTTTCATCGTTTATATCTGATATAGATTTTAACTTTACCCCCCCCCCCTTCCCATCCAATACCACACCGCATCATATGCCCCTCCCCTCATCCACCCCCCCCCCCCTCCACCCCAATCCTCTTGCTCTGCCCCTCTATTGCTTGAGGGTTGTGATATATGGGGCGAGATCAACATTTATCAAGCCAATTTTGTGGTGATCCAAATTTCTGAGTTGGAATAAGCACCCCCCTCCCTTTCTTGAAAATGAAACTAACCTAACTTCACTGTGGGTTAGTCTCAATAACTAGACTGTATTATGATTCCTTTCTTAACATATGTGCTGACAGAGCTGAGAGATATGTGATAGACTTTAAAATGTCCCCATATTGTACATAATGAACAAAATGTCAACAATGGTAATGTTTTTACTGTAATTATCAGTTTCATCTCAAAATTATTTCATGTTGGTGGAGCGAGGGGCTCTGTTTGGAGAGACCTTAGTGAAAACTAGTTTTACCTCATCAGAGTTCATCTTCGAGCTGAGCATGACCTCATGATGACCTTGTACTTGACTTAATGGATCCCAGATGTTGATAATCATTTCTCGCAATGAATTCATTTCTATTCTCAATTCAAGAAAATTCTGAAGAAAAAAAAGGACTATCCTTGGATGTCCTCATGCAGTTCATTACCAGGGAGGTGTTTCACAAAGATCCTAAGTCGAACGTAACTCTAAGTTGGACTTAAAAAATATGGAGAGCCATGAAATATATTCAAAAGCAAAAAGTATTTTAGACTTTTCATAAATTTCACATCAAGAGCATGAAATCTCCTTGACAATAGAAAATATGAATGATTTGAATCAACATTTTATGCCTGTTAAAATAACTTTCACAAAATATTTTCAAAGATGCTTTCCATAATTGTTGAGTCCAACTTAGAGATAAGTTCAATTTAGAATCTTTGTGAAACACCACCCGTGAGTTGGTGAATGTAAGCTATTCTCATTGCAAGACACATTAAAAAAAAACATATTTAAGGTCATGGTAACCCAGAAACATGCATGTAATATTAAACTATCACATTTGGGGAATGGTCCAGATTCCCTAATTTTCATGCTGCAAAATTTGCATTAGGCTAAAGTATTCTGACTTACTGAGAAAATGGCTGACATTTAACATTTTGTGAAAGTTTTAGTTTTCAAATGAGGCCTACTCATTAACATATTGTATTGGCCTATATCAGTGGCGTACCTATGGGGGGGGCAGGGGGGGCAGAGTGCCCCCCCTGACGGGCTCCAGGGGAAAAAAAGAAAAAGGGGAAAGAAAAGAAAAGAAAGGGAAAGGAAAGAAAAAGAAAAAAGGAAAAGGAAAGAAAAAAGGAAAGAAAGAGAAAAAAGGAAAAAAAGGAAAGAAAAAAGGAAGAAGAAGAGAAAAGGAAGAAAAAGGGAAAAGAAAAGGAAAGAAATAAAAATGGGGGAAAAAAATAAAGAACATGGCCGTAAGCACCAGGGGGGGGGGGCAGTTGACCCCAGATATTTTGAAATCGTACAGTTTTTTCCTGAAAATGTAGTGTAGGCCTATACCAAATCCTTCAATTCTACTTTTGAAAATGCAAAAGTACCCTCATGACCAGTTCGGTCGCTCGAACTCCCTTCACTCCTTTTGCTTTTGAGATTCTTCGAAAACTTTTAACTCATCTTTCCCCCTTCCCCCATCAGAAAAATATTCCGCATATACGGCCCTGAAAAATTAAAACAAATGAAAATAGGAAAATATAAGTGATATAACAAATTTGAAACTCTTCGCTGGCGCGAACTGCTTGCTAGCCTATTTTGTATTAAATGTTTTCACTTCCTCGTCCCCCTGAAAAAAGAAAAGGATTAGTATTGCCTAGTGAATACAATTGTGCCTGCCCCGACGGGCCCCGACCTGCAACCATGGCAACAATAACACACAATATATGTACCAAATGTTACTAAAAGAGACTAATTCATTTTTCTCGCTCGCTACACTCGCTCGCGAATAAAATGAATAGACATTGCTTTGGAAACAATTGTGCCCACCCTTGACCTGCAACAATATCATTAAAAATGGAAGAGTTTTTTCGCCCTCTCACCAAAAAGGAATTGAATCGCGTTAAACGCGATTGCGTCCATCCTGACCTGCACCAATAAAAACAAGTTTATTTATTAATTTCTATTAAAAGAGAATTTATTTTTTTTGCTTGCTCGCTATGCTCGCTCGCCAAAATGGAATTGACACCGCTAACGTGCCCGCCCCAACCTGCAACAACCAGTTAATAATTATGTACGAAACGTTATTCAAAGAAGGTTTGGTGTGCTCGTGCTCGCCAAAACGGAATTAACATCACCTTACACATGATTGTGTAAGCCCTGCCCTGCAACAAAAAAATCTGAAATTTATGAACCAATTATCATTACAAAAATTTTGCTCGCTCGCTACGCTCGCTCGCCAAAATAGAAATAACACCGCTTTTAATAATCACGTCCCTGACATGGAACAATTAAACCAAGTTTATATACCATATTTTCTTTCCCTTCCACTTTGCTTATGTTTCCCCTATTTTATTATATCAGTTTGTTGATTGTGCATATATATATATATATATATATATTGTAATTAAATTGTTGTTAAATGATATAAAGTAATAAAGTGCCTCGTATGAGGAAAAGAGAAAAAAAAAATATACCATATTTTCCCTATAAAGAGAAGTGATTTTTTTTTGCTCGCTCGCTACGCTCGCTCGCCAAAATAGAATTAACACCACTTTTAATAATCACGTCCCTGACATGGAACAATGAACCCAAGTTTTATGTACCATATTTTCCCTATAAAAGAAAAGTGATTTTTTTTTCGCTCGCTACGCTCGCTAGCTCGTGGAATTATGTGCCCACCACTAACCTGCTACAATATCATTAAAAAGAGAAATGTAGGGGGTTGCCTGCCCGCCAAAATGGGATTGACATTGCCTTAAACACGATTGTGCCCGCCCCCTACCTGCAACAATGAAACAAATTTTATATAGCAATTCATTGAGAGAAAGATGTATTTTCGCTCCCTAGCTAAAATGGGTATAAAATCACCCTAAACACAATATTGTTCCCGCGCCCTGCATGGGACTTGAACCAAGTTTAAGTGGCAATTATTAAAAAAGAAGTGATTTTTTTCTTGCTCGCTACACTAGTTTGCAAAAAAATGAAATTAACGTCGCTAACAAGTGAATGTTCCCACCCCAACTTGCAACAATACCAGTTTATATACCAAACGTTACTTAAAGGTAAAGACCAGTTATGGTCATGCGATTGCATTGTAAAAGAAACGTTGTGGAATCGATCAGAAAAGGTTGATCATCTAGCATCTAGCATCTACAAGGTTCTGGAATCATCAAAATGATAAGAAATTTGGCCCATTCTTCGTAAAGTTACAATACAATACACAGAAAGATGTATATGGGACTACCCTATATCTCTCACAGACCATGAGAGAAACAAATTTACCAAATATATGAATTAGTAGGCGGTTTCCCGGCAAATTTGTTATCATCATATATTAGTCAAAACATATTCTTTCACATGATTGGTAATGAGAGCTTCCATTTCATTTTTTGAAATTGGGGCGTTTCCAATACTGGTCTTTACCTTTAAAGATTTTTTTTTGCTCGCTCGCTCGCTCGCCAGAAGTGAAAATTATCATCGCCTTTTTTGTTTGTTTCGGTCGCTTGCCCCCCCTGACGGAGTACCCCAGGTACGCCACTGGCCTATATCCTGTATAGTTTTAAACATGAATATACTTTTGAGAAAATAGATTTAGGAGTGAACTAGGATCGAGACTATAGATGAAATATTGGTTAAAGTAATTTTACTTTTACTTCTAGTCATAAATTTAGAGTTTAATTGTCATTTTCTGTGAATTTTTCCATGCGAAAAATAATAAATAAAATAATTACAAAATAACAACAATAAAAGGTAATTCTATTTGAAATGATACTGAAATTTAATGGAAAAGACTTATTTACTGGCTGGAAAGTATACATTGGGAAACAGATATTCTTTTTCTTTTTCTATTCTTTTTTGTTTTTCTTGTCTCTTTTGTTTCTTTTGAATGGTATCTAATGATTACTAATCACTTGGATACAACCCAATTGGAATCAGTAAAGAGGTCTGAGGGTTTCCTGTGACCTACAAACTCTCATTACTTTTCAATTGAATTCTTTGATAATGTATTACAAACGTCATGGTTCTCTCTAATTACTTTCCTGTAAACATTCTGAATGACACCAAACAGGCTCTCGATTCTAGCTGTTGTTCTTCTCGTGTTGTGAAATAGTGTCTACTTGAATGGAATATTTACCTATATGTCGTGTAATTTCTGTTAGGATGTAGTCATTACATATTTTTCACTTCAGGAAAAGTCCCATTTAGAATTAGAAGAAATCACCAGAATTTTAATTCACCTGTTGTTTTGTTGATAATTCTTTGAATTCAAAATCCATTATGGATTCATTTCTTTGTTATTAATCATACTTTCATCTGATTCATGTTTACTTCATTTTCTTCTATCTTTGATTCAAAGATGTGTGCCTACAGAAGAATATCATAAATTCTCTCTTCTTTATATCTTGTGTTCTTTTCACTAATCAAAGGTTCTATTTCATCACCTTTAAAATACATATTTAAAGCCCCACTGCACTACTTATAGCTACTTGCGCCCTCTATATAGCAAACAATGCCTAATCGGTGACCTTTGATCCCCCATGATCCTCTTTTTCTTATGTTAACTGAGAGCTGATTTGATGAGATAACCACCTGTCAGTGACCTTGCAGGGTGGTCTAATCCCTCCTGCCAACTAGTACAGATAGGCTTTAAAATAATTACCTAATATGATGGAAAGCAAAGCAAGATTTTATGAGTAGCAAGGTGCTATGTAAGTGCTTACACATTGCTTCTTTAGATATGATGAAATCTACGATTTAATATTTATTTGAACTACAGTACAATTAATCTTTCTTAATTGAAATACACTCAAATATCCCCCTTTTCTCAACATTGGTTTTAAAAAAATACTTTCAGTGCTTTTCTACGTCATTAGCCAAAACATTTGACTCTTTAAGTATTTTCTGAACATGTCAAATGTTTACAGCACAATAATCCTTGTACTATTTATGAGGTCACAAATGTTTGTTGTTAGTTCATTCATCTCTTTCTCTCTCTCTCTTTCTCTCTCTCTCTCTCTCTCTCTCTCTCTCTCTCTCTCTCTCTCTCTCTCTCTCTCAATCTGTCTAACATTCTCTATCCCTGTCCAGAGGGCAATCAACTCTCTTCTTGCTCCTCCTCATAATTCCCGCATCTTCCTGTTTTCATCACCACGGTAATTAGAGAGCAATCCTCGACCATGCATGACATGTACATTCATTCATTGCCGACATGATAACCGCAGACACCAACGTGCCATCATCTTTATCATCATCATCCAAGCTTATTGATGCTTGCCATTATTAGGGTTTACCACTGACTATTATAAAAAAAAAGGAGATATTTAAAGATAAACTCTAGTTCTGGTAAAAAAAAGAAAATTAATTCTCACAGAATCAAACGAAACTTACACTGAATGTTTAAGATTACAAATAAATGACATGTGCTGAACAATTTTGGAAGAAAATGTATACTGGCTGAGTAATGAGCATAGAAAGACAAGGGAATCAAGGTAGTAATAGCCCAACACCATGTGTGTTGTCCCATATATAGCTTTCTGTGTACAGTGCTTGTTACGTTACCAAGACTCGGCCAAATTTATTATGATTTTGATGACTCCAGAACCTTGCAGTGCACACCAATACTTACATGCTACATGATCAACTGTTTCTGATCCATTCCACACCTTTTCTTTCACAATGCAGTCGCATTACCAGAACTCACCTTTTTCTTTATGAAAAAGGGTTTTATAATAGGAGGGCGGGGGTGGGGTGTGAGTAGGGGCGTCGCTAGTTAAAGATACAATTCAACTTCCATATAGAGGTGCGGTGGTCTAGTGGACACATCACCGGACTGTGGATCACAAGGTCCTCAGTTCGAGTCCCGTCACGGCACTAATGGCCTTGGCAAGACAGCAATCTACATTTGCCACTCTCCACCCAGGTGTAGTAGACGGGTACCTGGTAGGAATAATAGTACTTTTCAGGTGCCTTGAGCATCTGCTGATATCCATATATGTATGCAATATAAATGTAGCTTTTATTATTATTGTATAAACTATAAAGAGCTGTTGTGAAGTGAGAGTGATTTAAACATTTCATTGATGCATCTCTTCTCAAAGAAAATTAATATGACTTTTAAGTTCTAAACCTTCTTTCTCAATTTGTGTGTGATATCACATTTCAACTCTATATTTCCGGGTGTCAAAACACTCATAAATCGTCGCTGTTTTCACGAAGTGACGGTAGTGAAAAAAAATTGCATTCACTTTGCGTTACGATTTTCCTCACTATACCGTCACTTCGTGAAAATAGGGACGAAATGTAGAGGCAAATTCTAAATTGTCATGAGTTTTGGTATAAATTGATAGTAAACTTCTCAGAAAAATATTAAAAAACAAGAAAAAGATGAAATTTAAGAGTAGGCCAAATAATTGTAGTAAAAGAATACAAAAATTGAGCTGTTTAGCCAAGACACATGGGTCCAATGGCTTATAAGCATATTTCTGTTTTTGACTGTCAGTGTTTGTGATTTTAGCAAGTTCCCAGATTCTTATTAGATTCATGCTTATATTTACTGTTTACTGGTCAAAATCATTTATAGGACATTATAAACAAAGCAAGCAGAATTAAGTACAGTTTCTTTCAAAATTCAATTTCATGACAGGAAAAGAGAACTACCGGTAGGCCTTTTGTTGTATATTGACTAATACAAGTACACATTTACAAAATAAATAACAACAACTAATAAAGCCAAAGCACTCATCCATATTTGACTTATGAATATAAAACACTGTTGCTGTACATGTATAAATATCAAACATATTTTTATTTTTAAATATTAGGTTATTTCATATAAATATAGCAGGTATTTCAAGAACATTTCCATTAAAAAAAGTGCACAATGTTTCATCAAATCTCAATAAATGGTAGGTCTATCATGAAAGTGCAGTTTTTCTAGTACTTTTAGCAACGTAACTTTACAACAATCAAAATGTGAGGTCCACCAGTTTCGTGTCACATCTGTTAAAGTTAATGTATCAATTCAAGCCATTAATGCCACAATTTAAGCTAACGTCTGGAGATCATTTCCACACATGTTGTGTGCGGCACCCCCTCCCTACAGTCGCAGTGGAGTGGATCCTGCATTAGCGAATCAAGGGGGACAGGGGCACATTCCCCCGCCCCCTCCCCAAAGAAACCCAATATGGCATACCGGTACCTCAAGTATACACACGTCACACACAAATGTGCCCCCAAATGAGGGCCCACCTCCAACCCCCTAACAAACTTTAGAAGAAAAAGGGCACCTGAAAATAATGTGATAACCCGTTTTGTGATACCATGCACTCTCTCAACCCCTCTCTCCCCCCCCCCCCCAAATCACAGTCTTGCTTACCCCTCACCACTTCCTATTCTTGTACCCCCTCTTTTTTTGTTTAACCCCATTGAAAGGATGTTTGGTGGAAGTGGTGATAGTGGTGGTGGTGGTGGTGGTAGAAGTAGTGGTGGGAAGGGGGCATTATATACCCACTTCAAAAATTGCAGTTAATTTTTGTTTTCCTCCTTTCTTTTTTTCTTTTCTCTCATCATTTTAAGTGCAAAGCTTTAGTTTGATACCCTATGAGATATCTCATGCTAGTTTTAGGGGCATGCCTTCATTCATTTCAGAGTCTTTCCAAAAGTTTGAAACAGGATTTACCACACTGCCTCCCCCACCCCAAGTTTAGTGAGGAATTTGCTTCTTACCCCATGAAACTTTTTAACCCCTCCCTCCACCAGCAAATTGATTCTTGTAATGAAATCAAAACATGATACTGAAGGGTGTTTTAGCAAAATAAACAATGACAAAGACTTCAACTTGTAGAAGATGGGGTAGATTTGACCAGATTTGACCAAGGAGACACCAACCCTCGTCTAGAAAGTCCCCTATTTGAGGGAGAACCCCGTAGCGCGGTCCCTGAGACACCTCATGAGTTGAAGAACCTGGTAGAACTATCAACGCTAATGAGCCCCAATCACTCCCTACACCCAGCCCCCTCCACATGCCGCAGCCAATCAGGGAAGCAATTGATCACGACCCGCCACTCAAAGTGATTGGCAGCTCAGCGCTGTTTAGCTAACCCACAGTGTACCACCAGGGGTCTAGCTCCATCTAGCCCTGTCGAGAATCTAGCCTCGTTTGCAGGCACAAACCCTCGTCGGTTGTAATCTGTGAACAGAGCTGGGTCTGGAACTATCAGACTACACGTACACATAACAAAGAGTCTAAATTGGGAGACTGTAGAGACCGCACTCTATAGTCCCTGTATCATAACCAAATTTGGATGACACAGCGAAAGGCCTACAAATGTTAGGCTAGGCTACAGGCTTTATGAAATTTTCAAAATAAAGTTTCAAAATAAAGTCTGTGCTTGTAGACTAATACTAAACTAACTCCAGGGGAGCATCCAAGCTAGTCTGACCTCCATACCTTCCCCCTTTTCTCTGTAATATTACTCCCTTATTTATATATACAGCTGGACAGTGATATCATGCTCCAAGACAAATAAAAGACTGGCAAGTGAACCTATAGACCTAATGCCTCGATCAAAGTTCCTTCGCAGTTCTCAAGTTTTCACCTCAACATGTTCATGGTATGTTCATGTTGACACTTTCCACGTTTTGTAGAGAACTGCTGAGATGAAATTACCACAAATTACCCAAAACTGTGGGAGTATCTTTGCATAGAAGCCATAATTGTTTAGCTCAGCAGTCAAGCTGAATCGTGGGCAAATTTTGACCAGTGGTACTAGGAATTTTAAACATTGGTAATTGTGGGGAAAAGTCGTTTTCTCATAGAAAAAATGACATAGGATAAGATATGGTGTGCAAAATTAAAACTTTAGAAATGCAAAAGTTTTTTTCCTTCTCCAATTTTGGTAGAATGTCAACTTTAATTTAAATGTACAAAAAAAAATTACAGTAAGAAGAAAACATGTAATGATGTAGCCAATATTGTTGGCATACTTGCATCTAATCTAAGTAGTCAGCCTTTCTACATTTGTTATAATTTTTATTTCATTTCTCTTACAGGCTTCTTATCATACTATAAATGGTCCTAAGATGCAGTGATATTGAAACATACTTACATGTAAAATAATGGGTCTGATTTGTAGACTATACTGTCTCTGTACTCCATGGTTTTCATCCTTTTTATTTCTGGATTTCATATTATTTTCTTTAGAGAGGAAGTTGTTGATGTATATTTTCATCTTGGCGTAGTTCATTCACTTCTTAGCACGCTGACTCATTTGTTGTTTTAACCAGGTTCTCCGTCCTAAGAAAGAGGGGTTTTCTTTGTTTGTTTATGTGTAAGGAACTACAGAAGTGCATACTGGTATTGATATCATACATACAATTCTTCACCACTGACCTGGCATCCCATCCATGTGCCAAATGTAAAAATTACTATATCTAATAAAATATTACAGAGTTTACAATAAAATTCAGAGTGATCACCTTCTGAAACATTTCAAGTGCTGAAATTTAGGAAAACTTGAACTTATTTTTATTTAGAAATATAAAGATATCAGATGAATACTAAAGGGAGATTATAACATTTTGTGATTTTTGTTTGTTTTTTGCATGAGCTTTCAGATATCTTGATCACTTGTAAGATTCACAAATGTTGCTGGTTTTAAAGTAGTATTTTTTACTCTATATGAAGAAAAAATATATGGTTTCATACCCCTCCAACTTATACTTGATGCAACACCTTTATGAATCTACATTGAAGAAGACAAAGTGTTTGCCTAATTTGTTATGTAAATTTACACTTGAAATTATAAGAATGTTTTGAGATGGTTAATGAATTAATTATTCTTGTCATTAAAAATGTGGCCTTTGGAATGGTTTTGTCATCATCTATTTTGCCCAAACTTTAATTAATTTTCTGTCATTCATCAAAGAAATTGTTTGGTACACTTCTTGTGATGAAATTTGGTGCTGATTGCTAAGTACTCAAACTTTCTTCAAAAAAACAAAACATATATTACACGATGATGAGGAAAGTCGATTCGTAACCTCCCCTGAATCACAAAATCGTAAAGTTTCACTGCTTGAATCAAAGGAAGGGTGGATGTACATGCAAAGGAAGTGGAAACAAAGAGTATTCTTTAATAGAATTGCCACTCCCCAATTACATACAAGTTTCATTCAATTAGACAATTTGTTTATTTTCTTTATTTGGTCTTTCTTTTCTTGTTTCCTGTACTGGGCGTCTTCAATATCCGTTTTTGAAGAAAAACGTACTGCAGTCTTGTTGCCACTCCCAAATTATCAGTTTCATTCAATTTAACAATTATTTGTTTATTTTAAATCTTTTTTCTCACTTCCTTTTTGATCCTTCATGTTTCTTTTTGTACAAAAACTTAAAGAATGGGAGAGAAAAATGAACTTCAAGACTACCGGTAGTCAAAAATATTTTTGTAAGACTACCATTTACTCTGCAGTGACAAAGCTTGGTTCCAACTATTTTGGAAATGTACCTCACTCACAAGCATTATTTTTGAGACGCTTGTGAGGATTTTATTTCTAATTTCCTGTATGAGGCAAATTTCTTGTACGACAAGGCTATGGTATAGTGGAAGTGGATTAGTGGATTAATAAATCCCTTTATTTAAACCTAGTTTAAGCCGACAATTAATTAGGACAAGCTGAAAATAGGTTAAGCGTAAAACTAGCAAGTGTTCATTTTAACCTTGACTTTGAAATAAGGTAAGAATGTGAAGTAATTAATTAGGCATGATAATATTAGTTTCCGTTTGGGTATGCCTTTTAATCCCCACGAATACTCGTAAAAAATGATTGACATATGACATAATTGTCTGTTTGTAGCCAGAAGGATGTTAACTGGTATTATCTTACACAGAGTTAATGCCCTTCTGGCTCCGAACAGATGAATCATGAATGCTGCTCGGGGAGGGGGAGAGGGAGGGGGTGACAAATTTCAATTTGGGTTTATACATTTTGCGAGGGAGTAAAGCAAGCTGGTCAAAATTTAGACGTCATATTATATTAAGAATGTGTATTACAGTGAAAACTAAAGGCAGGTAAACATGTTGATATTGTAGTGTTGTCATAAAAAACATTCTAGATTTTTATCCTAACTACAGAAAGACCATGTCACTGACTGAATATAAAACATATAGGATGCATAATCAAAGAGTAATTCACCTAGCACTAAAGAGAGAATGGAGATTGAAGATAATGATGTTGTTAACCTTCAGAATTATTGTTATCAGTGATGATACAGGAAATGATTGAAGCCTTACTAAATTAAGACAGATATACCTCTTCAAGGCTTGAAATGTATGCTTTGTATAAAGGCTTACCACCATTTTTATTCTAAAGACTTGATCCCCCCCTTCATATAACTCTTCATTGCAATTTTTTGTAGAAGGTAATTGGTCTGTAGCATTAAACATCACATATTATGGAAACTTCATGAACTTATAATATTTAGGGCATACTGTTTCAGCCCTTAATTTCATATTGACACAATCTCCTTTAAAAAAAATGTATTTCCTGTACTTTCATTTGTCTATATCTTATTCCGTTACTCTCTCTCTCTCTCTCTCTCTCTCTCTCTCTCTCTCTCTCTCTCTCTCTCTCTCTCTCTCTCTCCCTCCCACTGTCTCAAAACATGCATGTTGATTAACAGACAAAATAATAAAGACTAAGATATGTTGGTACTTCTGTTCACAATTTCCCATGGAGCCTACAATATTCTTCTGAGTGGAAAACTTCCTGGAAGAACACCGCATCAAAACAGATGGTAGACAGTGGGAGGAGAACTCCATTGGAAAAGAAGCAGTCACGAAGATGACGTCATGACAAAACTATTTGGGCTAAAAATAACATCTGATAGAAAAAAACGATGACTTCAATTAAATAAAAGTCTGCTAGACAGACCACAAGAAATGTCAGAAAGACAGAGAACACAAAACATTATTTCATCATTAATTAGCCTGATGGGGGGATCGTAATTAGATACATATGTATTCACTTCCTTGCATGCTTTTTGTTTCAAGTGCAAGGGTAAGTAGGCCAGGAAGAGCGCCGGGAGGACTTCTTCTTCCTACATCATACATGGAAATGTTTGAAAATATGAGATGGAAGTTGGTAATTTCAGGCAGATATGAACCAATTTGATGTTGATTTCCGTAATTCCATTCATAAAAGTTTACTAAGGATGCATGATGATGGTTTCACATTGGAATTGTAGCTCTTCTTCTTTTTGTACCCCCCTCTCCTAATTTTCTTTCTCTTGTTGTCTGTGTTCTATTCCCTCCCCCTTTTTGCAATTTATCTGTTTGGAGCCAGAAGGGCATTAACTTATGATTTAACACGGATTTAACGCCCTTCTGGCTCCGAACGGATGAATTTTCAGTCATGTAGAGTATCTCTCTTCATTGGTTCTAGGACACCTACCCCTAGGACAACTACCCCCGGACCATTACCCCCTACGACAACTACCCCCCGGACAACTACCCCCCGGACAACTATCCCCTACGACGACCATCCTCTAGGCCCGGCCCCCCCCACTCAGAGGTCGGAATGACCGCATGCGTGTTGCCAAAATGTCCGGTAAAGGGGTACTTTTCGTGCGACAAAGTCCGGCCCGAGAATTGTAAAAAAAGGGGTGTATTTGACTTTTCACCCGGAGATTTCTTTAAAAAGGGGGTGTTTTTCTTTTTTTCTCTCATCTCTTTGGACTCCTGAGAAATTATTCCAAATTTAGGGGGGTACATTGAGCATTTTTCATGATTTAGGGGGGTCACCAAGGCAGGAAAAGCCCGCGAAAGGGGGGTTCGGAAATGTTGGCAGTCCTCAGATAGGGGGTGCTTTCAAAAAGAGGGTACGAGCATATGCGTACCCTAAATAACACTGAGTGGAGGGGGCCGGGCCTCTAGGACAACTACCTCCCGGAAAACTATCCTAGGGGGGTAGTTGTCCTATGGGGTAGTTGACTGGGGGTGGATGTCTAGGGGGTAGGTGTCCGGATACGCTCTTCATCATCTCGTCTGATGTGAAGCATTTTATGAGAGGAGACATTTATACTGAATGTGCTTTAGCAGACATTCCATGCTGTTAATATTATCATGGAAATGTACTTGCAGAACAAGATGGGATCTATTTTTTTTTCTACAAAAAACACTATTTTAGCATTTGAGTTAATGACAGAAGACATGAATGATTCACTTGAAGGTCAAAAGTAAACTATATGTCTGATGTTAGCTGGTAATTCTAGTCATATATGTCAAAATACACAATAAATTAATCATATGAATCAAATGCAGACGATCAACAAATTGTATTTTTAGTTTATAATGGCTGTCTGCATGGTGTATAGAATTAGAGATGTTATAATCTTTTTATGACTATGGGTAGTGAGTGCTCAGACGATAAAACATTTACTGACAGCCTGAAGGACGTTAACCCATATTCTTTTACACAGATTTAATGCTTTTCTGGCTCTGAACATGGCATGATCTCAAGCTGTTTTTTTGTTGCTTCCGCAAGTTGCCCTGTTGTGTCAAAAACATTAATATATAGAGGGGGAAAACTAGTTCTGCGTTGAATTTTGAAACCAGGGCGATTTGCTGATGCAAAGGTAGACCACTGCCCCAGATACATTGGCTAGTAATACCCTATGGACTGTTGACCTGTATATATTTAACCCTTGACCCCTTTGACCCACAGCCCTTGGTCATTTTGACCCAGATACTGGGATTCGGAGGGGGAAAAGTTGATTTGCTGAGTATTGTTACTCCAGCTCACTTGTAGCTCGTAAACATCATTAACATATTAAGTGAAATCTTGCAAAGTATTGATATCATTTGTAGTGAAATCTTCAATATCGTCTGTTCAGTGCCAAAAAGTTGTTTATTCTGCATTAAATTATATGAGATCATGACGTGGATCCTGATCAAAAGATTGGTTGAGAGCATACACGTGACCGGATATTTATTTTGCCTAACACATAATTTTGATAATGACCGTTCATTATCAAATGCTAATGACCAGTAATTAGTAAAATCTAAAATCATGTTATGAAACGTCATTTTATGAAACATCATTTTATAAAACAAATAAAACATACTCTTTTTAAAACAAATAATACACATCATTTTGTTCGGGCATTAGTAAAAATTACATGAATGCGGTACTTTCAAACCAGTCCAAACACCCTGATAAGATTTTTTCTTTTCACTACATCATTTCGTATTGACCATAAATTTCCTACCTCAGAAAAAAAAATCCATTGAGAGACAGGGAAATTCCCAATCAAATTTGTTTTTGCTCAAATAACCATTGCAAATATAAGTATATCATGACCTAAATAAATAGTCTTTATAATGTTTTTGTCTCTTGTTTTTGTTATTAAATGGGTGAAGAGATGAAAATCCATTGAGAGAAGGAAAATTCACAATAAAAACGTTTTTGCTCAAATAACCGTTGCAGATAAAACTATATCGTGACCTAAATAGATATTCTTTAAAATGTTTTTGTCTCTTGTTTTTGTTGTTTAGCAGGTGAAGAGATGAGACGGGAGGAAAGTAACGAGGGGAGGAAGGATTTCATCAATTTAGATCAGGCCTCAAGGCAAGCTCTACAAAACAAACTCAACTTCTACAAGAATAATGCAATTACGCAATCAGGTAAAAGAACAGTCTAACGAGTCATTCTCAAAGCTCTAATTTACTCACTGTACCCCCCCCCCTCTCTCTCTCTCTCCCTTTTCTATCTCTCTCTCTCCCTTTTCTATTTCTCCCCTTCTCTATTTCTCTCTATCTCCCCTTTTTTCTCTCTCTCTCTCTCTCTCTCTCTCT